>NW_025746555.1:0-103471 GCF_021184085.1 Oncorhynchus gorbuscha | reverse complement strand
TAACACGCATTGGAGCGGCAGGGTAAGTGGTTAGAGTAGAGACGGCAGGGTAGCCTAGTGTGGTAGCCTAGTGGTTAGAGGTAGAGACGGCAGGGTAGCCTAGTGGTCAGAGTGTAGGGACGGCAGGGTAGCCTAGTGGTTAGAGGTAGAGACGTGCAGGGCAGCCTAGTGGTTAGAGTGTAGGGACGGCAGGGTAGCCTAGTGGTTAGAGGTAGGGACGGCAGGGTAGCCTAGTGGTCAGAGGTAGGGGCGGCAGGGTAGCCTAGTGGTTAGAGTGTAGGGACGGCAGGGTAGCCTAGTGGTCAGAGTGTAGGGACAGGCAGGGTAGCCTAGTGGTTAGAGTGTAGGGACGGCAGGGTAGCCTAGTGGTTAGAGGTAGGGACGGCAGGGTAGCCTAGTGGTTAGAGGTAGAGACGGCAGGGTAGCCTAGTGGTTAGAGGTAGAGACGGCAGGGTAGCCTAGTGGTCAGAGTGTAGGGACGGCAGGGTAGCCTAGTGGTCAGAGGTAGAGACGGCAGGGTAGCCTAGTGGTTAGAGGTAGAGACGGCAGGGTAGCCTAGTGGTTAGAGGTAGGGACGGCAGGGTAGCCTAGTGGTTAGAGTGTAGGGGCAGGCAGGGTAGCCTAGTGGTTAGAGGTAGGGACGGCAGGGTAGCCTAGTGGTTAGAGGTAGGGGACGGCAGGGTAGCCTAGTGGTCAGAGTGTAGGGATGGCAGGGTAGCCTAGTGGTTAGAGTGTAGGGACGGCAGGGTAGCCTAGTGGTTAGAGTGTAGGGACAGGTAGCCAGGGACCTAGTGGTTAGAGTGCGTGGCAGGCAGCCTAGTGGTTAGAGTGCAGGGACGGCAGGGTAGCCTAGTGGTTAGAGTGTAGGGACGGCAGGGTAGCCTAGTGGTTAGAGTGTAGAGACGGCAGGGTAGCCTAGTGGTTAGAGTGTAGAGACGGCAGGGTAGCCTAGTGGTTAGAGTGTAGAGACGGCAGGGTAGCCTAGTGGTCAGAGTGTAGAGACGGCAGGGTAGCCTAGTGGTTAGAGTGTAGAGACGGCAGGGTGGCCTAGTGGTTAGAGCGTTGGACTAGTAACCGGAAGGTTGCGAGTTCTGCTCCTGAACAGGCAGTTAACCCACTGTTCCCAGGCCGTCATTGAAAATAAGAATATGTTCTTAACTGACTTGCCTGGTTAAATAAAGGTAAAATTAAAAAATTAAATTGCTTGTCGTATGGTTTTGAATGCACACTCACTTTATCTTTCATATCAGCGAGAAATCATGTTAAATTGATACACACCAACGAGCATATCTGCATGTTACAGTAAATTAGCTACCTAGTGTAAACGTAACTCGGGAAGTGTAGCTGAAGTGTAGTTTTGTTGGATGGAGGTCGAGGCGTCCGTAGCTGTACAGATCAGTGCAAAAACTGCTAGTGTTTTTAATTATTATTATTTTCTTTAAGGGATGCTTTCTCGCTGATGAAAGATTGACGTTTCTAAACCTTAAAACACAAGAGTTGGGATTGTAGTTCACATTTTTCCATTGACGGTAGATGTCTATTCAGTGCAGTGCATTGGCATCATGTTACAGGAAGCTAGCTAACCGGCTTCTTCATTAGTTGGGTAGCTATGGATATGCCTACATCTCTGTATGTACTCACTGATGCCTAGTAGTGGTGAAGGGATATACTTGTTTGTTTACACGCAGAAATGGTCTGACATTATGGTGTGCTGGCTGATAATATTATGAAGTACAGAGTTTCTGGTGGAAGAGGATCTACCATGTTCCCTATGTAGTGCACTACTTTTGACCAGTCCAGAGCCCAATTGGCCCTATATAGGAGTGCACTATATAGGGAATAGGGTGCCATTTGAGACACAATCTGTTTATGTAGGTGCAGCCCTCACCCTCCCTACCTGTGAGCTGACTAGCGGAGCTCAATGGTGCTGCTGGATACAATTCCCTGGATCAGTTTACACTGACTGACTGACTGGCTCACTGGCTGACTGACTGACTGACTGGCTCGCTGACTGACTGGCTCGCTGACTGACTGACTGACTGGCTCGCTGACTGACTGATTGACTGACTGGCTCGCTGACTGACTGACTGGCTCGCTGACTGACTGACTGGCTCGCTGACTGACTGACTGGCTCGCTGACCGACTGACTGGCTCGCTGACTGACTGACAGGCTCGCTGACTGACTGGCTCGCTGACTGACTGACTGACTGGCTCGCTGACCGACTGGCTCACTGGCTGACTGACTGACTGACTGACTGACTGACTGACTGACTGGCTCGCTGACTGACTGACTGACTGGCTCGCTGACTGACTGGCTCACTGGCTGACTGACTGACTGACTGGCTCGCTGACTGACTGACTGACTGGCTCACTGGCTGACTGACTGACTGACTGGCTCGCTGACTGACTGGCTCACTGGCTGACTGACTGGCTCGCTGACTGACTGGCTCACTGGCTGACTGACTGACTGACTGACTGACTGACTGACTGACTCGCTGGCTGGCTGACTGGCTGGCTGACTGGCTGGCCGACTGACTGACTGACTGACTGGCTGACTGGGGGTGTTGTGTAGGCTTTGTCCTGGCTACTTTTCCATTCCAATGGCCTCAACAACAAGAAAACAACTAAGACGGATGTAGACAGTAGGCCTTTTGATCCTAGAATAACATATTACAGGCAAGCAAGAGACTAAAGAATAATTGTTAACTTTGAGGTTATTTAACAGATTCTTCAATAATTGAATTGGCAACGTAGTGGGGAAAGTGTGTTTGTGTACTGTAAGATGCAGCTAGTCTATCAGTGAGGAGTGAAGTGGGTAGCTAGTGAGACCTGTGTTATAGATTACCCCGTGACCTTGATCTCTCTGACATTCTCTCCTTGTCCCAAATGGCACCCAAGGGCTCACCCTGGTCAGAAGTAGTGCACTAGGGAATAAGGCACCATTTGTGATGCTCCCTCCTTCACCTTGAAGGTGAAGGTCCTCTACCCTTCTTTCAAAGTGTGCAATCATACACTCCCCTTACTGAGTAAACAGTTTCCGTTGCAAAATGTTTTGAAACAAGCCAAACTTTTTGCTACGGTCTGCGACTAATGAATACACCCCAGGTTAGTCCATCCTTAATGCACAACAAATAACAAGCTTTAATCCTGATAAGGCCTGAAACAGTCTTGATTTAACCTGTTGCTTACTGTGCCGTTAATATCTGCAACTTAGTAATAATATAATATAGCCTAATAATATATTCCATTTAGCAGACACTTTTATCCATAGTGACTTAAAGTAGTCCGTGTATACATTCTCATATGGGTAACCCCAGTGGGAACCTACAAACCTGCTGTTATCTAGGACCACGTCAGCCTATAAAACACCCATTCCTCTGAGGGATAAGAACATAGTCCAAACTCAAGAGTTAACAACCAAATCTCGCTGCTGCTGTTTTGCGTGCCAAACATATTTGTGTTTGCAGTTCCTGTTTAGTGAGAACACAAAGTCACGTATGGGGAAGTCAATGACACACAGGCTGCATTAAAAATGACATCCTATTCACCAATCTACTGCACTACTTTTGACCACGGTCCACATAAGAGGTCGACCGATTATGATTTTTCAACGCCGATATCGATTATTGGAGGACCATAAAAGCCGATACCGATTATTCTGCCGATTTTTATTTATTTATTTATTTGTAATAATGACAATTACAACAATACTGAATGAACACTTATTTTAACTTCCTTTTAACATGAGTCTTCAATTTTCCCAGGTAAGAAGTTTTAGGTTGTAGTTATTATAGGACTATTTCCCTCTATACCATTTGTATTTCATTAACCTTTGACTATTGGATGTTCTTATAGGCACTTTAGTATTGCCAGTGTAACAGTATAGCTTCCGTCCCTCTCCTCGCTCCTGCCTGGGCTTGAACCAGCAACACAACGACAACAGCCACCACATCGAAGCAGCGTTACCCATGCAGAGCAAGGGAAACAACCACCCCAAGGCTCAGAGCGAGTGAAGTTTGAAACGCTATTAGCGCCCGCTATCTTGCCAGCCATTTCTGAATTCTGATTTCTGATTGTTATGAAAACTTGAAATCGGCCCTAATTAATCGGCCTGTCGACCTCTACTCGGTACCCCCTGTATATAGCCTCGCTATTGCTAATTTACTGCTGTTATTTAATTATTTGTTACTTTTATTTTTTACTTATCAATTTTTTACTTCTTTTTTAAAAACTGCATTGTTGGTTAAGGGCTTGTAGGTAAGCATTTCACCGGTTGTATTTGGAGCATGTGACAAATTAAAATAGATTTAACTATATATAGGGAGTACGGTGTCATTTGGGGCTCAATCATACACTTGGGTGACATGATTACAGTTGATGTCTGAGTAGCCAAAGTGTTTTTTCCCCCAACACTTTTCAAACAAGTTTGAAAGGTTCTCTTTAAAAAAAAATCTTCTTATAGTTTTTTCCTCCACAGGAGACCTTCTCCTCATGTTCATTTAGCAGGGCTCTACGCTGACCTTTCTTTTATTACAAGGAGCACATTTGTGCCGAGTTGAAAAATGTAGGCGCACACAAATACATTTTGAAGCACAATGAAATATATTAAAGCTAGAATTCCAAAAATGTCTTGGTACACTGGTGCTCCTAGGATAGAATTCCAGGTCAGACAGCTAAATATTTAGGTGCAAATGTGAGTAAAATGGTCACTCTGTTTATCCAAACTTTGCTTTATTTGTTACTGCTAACTTACAATAGGAAGAGCATTTAGGCCTACTGTCTGTTAATAATGACATATGACTATGTAGAACAAGACCTACTGTCTGTTAATAATGTCATATGGCTATGTAGAACAAGGCCTACTGTTAATAATGACATATGGCTATGTAGAACAAGACCTACTGTCTGTTAGCCATATGTCATTATTATGTAGAACAAGGCCTACTGTCTGTTAATAATGACATATGACTATGTAGAACAAGACCTACTGTCTGTTAATAATGACATATGACTATGTAGAACAAGGCCTACTGTCTGTTAATAATGACATATGGCTATGTAGAACAAGGCCTACTGTCTGTTAATAATGACATATGGCTATGTAGAACAAGGCCTACTGTCTGTTAATAATGACATATAGCTATGTAGAACAAGGCCTACTGTCTGTTAATAATGACATATGGCTATGTAGAACAAGGCCTACTGTCTGTTAATAATGACTATGTAGAACAAGGCCTACTGTCTGTTAATAATGACATATGGCTATGTAGAACAAGGCCTACTGTCTGTTAATAATGACATATGACTATGTAGAACAAGACCTACTGTCTGTTAATAATGACATATGACTATGTAGAACAAGGCCTACTGTCTGTTAATAATGACATATGGCTATGTAGAACAAGGCCTACTGTCTGTTAATAATGACATATGGCTATGTAGAACAAGGCCTACTGTCTGTTAATAATGACATATAGCTATGTAGAACAAGGCCTACTGTCTGTTAATAATGACATATGGCTATGTAGAACAAGGCCTACTGTCTGTTAATAATGACTATGTAGAACAAGGCCTACTGTCTGTTAATAATGACATATGGCTATGTAGAACAAGGCCTACTGTCTGTTAATAATGACATATGGCTATGTAGAACAAGGCCTACTGTCTGTTAATAATGACATATGGCTATATAGAACAAGGCCTACTGTTAATAATGTCATATGGCTATGTAGAACAAGGCCTACTGTCTGTTAATAATGACATATGGCTATGTAGAACAAGGCCTACTGTCTGTTAATAATGACATATGGCTATGTAGAACAAGGCCTACTGTTAATAATGACATATGGCTATGTAGAACAAGGCCTACTGTCTGTTAATAATGACTATGTAGAACAAGGCCTACTGTCTGTTAATAATGACATATGGCTATGTAGAACAAGGCCTACTGTTAATAATGACATATGGCTATGTATAACCATGCCTACTGTTAATAATGACATATGACTATGTAGAACAAGACCTACTGTTAATAATGACATATGGCTATGTAGAACAAGACCTACTGTCTGTTAATAATGTCATATGACTATGTAGAACAAGGCCTACTGTCTGTTAATAATGACTATGTAGAACAAGGCCTACTGTTAATAATGACATATGACTATGTAGAACAAGACCTACTGTCTGTTAATAATGACATATGGCTATGTAGAACAAGACCTACTGTTAATAATGACATATGGCTATGTAGAACAAGGCCTACTGTTAATAATGACATATGACTATGTAGAACAAGACCTACTGTTAATAATGACATATGGCTATGTAGAACAAGGCCTACTGTCTGTTAATAATGACATATGACTATGTAGAACAAGACCTACTGTCTGTTAATAATGACATATGGCTATGTAGAACAAGGCCTACTGTCTGTTAATAATGACATATGGCTATGTAGAACAAGACCTACTGTCTGTTAATAATGACATATGGCTATGTAGAACAAGGCCTACTGTTAATAATGACATATGGCTATGTAGAACAAGACCTACTGTTAATAATGACATATGGCTATGTAGAACAAGGCCTACTGTCTGTTAATAATGACATATGGCTATGTAGAACAAGGCCTACTGTCTGTTAATAATGACTATGTAGAACAAGGCCTACTGTCTGTTAATAATGACATATGGCTATGTAGAACAAGGCCTACTGTTAATAATGACATATGGCTATGTATAACCATGCCTACTGTTAATAATGACATATGACTATGTAGAACAAGACCTACTGTTAATAATGACATATGGCTATGTAGAACAAGACCTACTGTCTGTTAATAATGTCATATGGCTATGTAGAACAAGGCCTACTGTCTGTTAATAATGTCATATGACTATGTAGAACAAGGCCTACTGTCTGTTAATAATGACTATGTAGAACAAGGCCTACTGTTAATAATGACATATGACTATGTAGAACAAGACCTACTGTCTGTTAATAATGACATATGGCTATGTAGAACAAGACCTACTGTCTGTTAATAATGACATATGGCTATGTAGAACAAGACCTACTGTTAATAATGACATATGGCTATGTAGAACAAGGCCTACTGTTAATAATGACATATGACTATGTAGAACAAGACCTACTGTTAATAATGACATATGGCTATGTAGAACAAGGCCTACTGTCTGTTAATAATGACATATGACTATGTAGAACAAGACCTACTGTCTGTTAATAATGACATATGGCTATGTAGAACAAGGCCTACTGTCTGTTAATAATGACATATGGCTATGTAGAACAAGACCTACTGTCTGTTAATAATGACATATGGCTATGTAGAACAAGACCTACTGTTAATAATGACATATGGCTATGTAGAACAAGGCCTACTGTCTGTTAATAATGACATATGGCTATGTAGAACAAGGCCTACTGTTAATAATGACATATGACTATGTAGAACAAGGCCTACTGTCTGTTAATAATGACAGATGGCTATGTAGAACAAGGCCTACTGTTAATAATGTCATATGACTATGTAGAACAAGGCCTACTGTTAATGTCATATGGCTATGTAGAACAAGGCCTACTGTCTGTTAATAATGACATATAGCTATGTAGAACAAGGCCTACTGTCTGTTAATAATGACATATGGCTATGTAGAACAAGGCCTACTGTTAATAATGTCATATGGCTATGTAGAACAAGGCCTACTGTTAATAATGTCATATGGCTATGTAGAACAAGGCCTACTTTTAATAATGTCATATGGCTATGTAGAACAAGGCCTACTGTTAATAATGTCATATGGCTATGTAGAACAAGGCCTACTGTTAATAATGTCATATGGCTATGTAGAACAAGGCCTACTGTTAATAATGTCATATGGCTATGTAGAACAAGGCCTACTGTTAATAATGTCATATGGCTATGTAGAACAAGGCCTACTGTTAATAATGTCATATGGCTATGTAGAACAAGGCCTACTGTTAATAATGACATATGGCTATGTAGAACAAGACCTACTGTTAATAATGTCATATGGCTATGTAGAACAAGGCCTACTGTTAATAATGACATATGGCTATGTAGAACAAGGCCTACTGTTAATAATGCCATATGGCTATGTAGAACAAGGCCTACTGTCTGTTAATAATGACATATGGCTATGTAGAACAAGGCCTACTGTCTGTTAATAATGTCATATGGCTATGTAGAACAAGGCCTACTGTTAATAATGTCATATGGCTATGTAGAACAAGGCCTACTGTCTGTTAATAATGACATATAGCTATGTAGAACAAGGCCTACTGTCTGTTAATAATGACATATGGCTATGTAGAACAAGGCCTGCTGTTAATAATGTCATATGGCTATGTAGAACAAGGTCTGCTGTTAATAATGTCATATGGCTATGTAGAACAAGGCCTGCTGTTAATAATGTCATATGGCTATGTAGAACAAGGCCTACTGTTAATAATGTCATATGGCTATGTAGAACAAGACCTACTGTTAATAATGACATATGGCTATGTAGAACAAGGCCTACTGTCTGTTAATAATGACATATGACTATGTAGAACAAGACCTACTGTCTGTTAATAATGACATATGGCTATGTAGAACAAGGCCTACTGTCTGTTAATAATGACATATGGCTATGTAGAACAAGACCTACTGTCTGTCAATAATGACATATGGCTATGTAGAACAAGACCTACTGTTAATAATGACATATGGCTATGTAGAACAAGGCCTACTGTCTATTAATAATGACATATGGCTATGTAGAACAAGGCCTACTGTTAATAATGACATATGACTATGTAGAACAAGGCCTACTGTCTGTTAATAATGACAGATGGCTATGTAGAACAAGGCCTACTGTTAATAATGTCATATGACTATGTAGAACAAGGCCTACTGTTAATAATGTCATATGGCTATGTAGAACAAGGCCTACTGTCTGTTAATAATGACATATAGCTATGTAGAACAAGGCCTACTGTCTGTTAATAATGACATATGGCTATGTAGAACAAGGCCTACTGTTAATAATGTCATATGGCTATGTAGAACAAGGCCTACTGTTAATAATGTCATATGGCTATGTAGAACAAGGCCTACTGTTAATAATGTCATATGGCTATGTAGAACAAGGCCTACTGTTAATAATGTCATATGGCTATGTAGAACAAGGCCTACTGTTAATAATGTCATATGGCTATGTAGAACAAGGCCTACTGTTAATAATGTCATATGGCTATGTAGAACAAGGCCTACTGTTAATAATGTCATATGGCTATGTAGAACAAGACCTACTGTTAATAATGTCATATGGCTATGTAGAACAAGGCCTACTGTTAATAATGACATATGGCTATGTAGAACAAGGCCTACTGTTAATAATGTCATATGGCTATGTAGAACAAGGCCTACTGTCTGTTAATAATGACATATGGCTATGTAGAACAAGGCCTACTGTCTGTTAATAATGTCATATGGCTATGTAGAACAAGGCCTACTGTTAATAATGTCATATGGCTATGTAGAACAAGGCCTACTGTCTGTTAATAATGACATATAGCTATGTAGAACAAGGCCTACTGTCTGTTAATAATGACATATGGCTATGTAGAACAAGGCCTGCTGTTAATAATGTCATATGGCTATGTAGAACAAGGCCTGCTGTTAATAATGTCATATGGCTATGTAGAACAAGGCCTGCTGTTAATAATGTCATATGGCTATGTAGAACAAGGCCTACTGTTAATAATGTCATATGGCTATGTAGAACAAGGCCTACTGTTAATAATGTCATATGGCTATGTAGAACAAGGCCTACTGTTAATAATGTCATATGGCTATGTAGAACAAGGCCTACTGTTAATAATGTCATATGGCTATGTAGAACAAGGCCTACTGTTAATAATGTCATATGGCTATGTAGAACAAGGCCTACTGTTAATAATGTCATATGGCTATGTAGAACAAGACCTACTGTTAATAATGTCATATGGCTATGTAGAACAAGGCCTACTGTTAATAATGACATATGGCTATGTAGAACAAGGCCTACTGTTAATAATGTCATATGGCTATGTAGAACAAGGCCTACTGTTAATAATGTCCTATGGCTATGTAGAACAAGGCCTACTGTTAATAATGTCATATGGCTATGTAGAACAAGGCCTACTGTTAATAATGACATATGGCTATGTAGAACAAGGCCTACTGTCTGTTAATAATGACATATGGCTATGTAGAACAAGGCCTACTGTCTGTTAATAATGACATATGGCTATGTAGAACAAGGCCTACTGTTAATAATGACATGGCTATGTAGAACAAGACCTACTGTTAATAATGACATATGGCTATGTAGAACAAGGCCTACTGTTAATAATGACATATGGCTATGTAGAACAAGGCCTACTGTTAATAATGACATATGGCTATGTAGAACAAGACCTTCTGTTAATAATGACATATGGCTATGTAGAACAAGGCCTACTGTTAATAATGACATATGACTATGTAGAACAAGACCTACTGTTAATAATGACATATGACTATGTAGAACAAGGCCTACTGTTAATAATGACATATGACTATGTAGAACAAGACCTACTGTTAATAATGACATATGACTATGTAGAACAAGGCCTACTGTTAATAATGACATATGACTATGTAGAACAAGACCTACTGTTAATAATGACATATGACTATGTAGAACAAGGCCTACTGTTAATAATGACATATGACTATGTAGAACAAGGCCTACTGTTAATAATGTCATATGGCTATGTAGAACAAGGCCTACTGTTAATAATGTCATATGGCTATGTAGAACAAGGCCTACTGTTAATAATGACATATGGCTATGTAGAACAAGACCTACTGTTAATAATGTCATATGGCTATGTAGAACAAGGCCTACTGTTAATAATGTCATATGGCTATGTAGAACAAGGCCTACTGTTAATAATGACATATGACTATGTAGAACAATGCCTACTGTTAATAATGTCATATGGCTATGTAGAACAAGACCTACTGTCTGTTAATAATGACATATGGCTATGTAGAACAAGGCCTACTGTTAATAATGACATATGGCTATGTAGAACAAGACCTACTGTTAATAATGACATATGGCTATGTAGAACAAGGCCTACTGTTAATAATGTCATTTGGCTATGTAGAACAAGACCTACTGTTAATAATGACATATGGCTATGTAGAACAAGGCCTACTGTTAATAATGACATATGGCTATGTAGAACAAGACCTACTGTTAATAATGACATATGGCTATGTAGAACAAGACCTACTGTCTGTTAATAATGACATATGGCTATGTAGAACAAGACCTACTGTTAATAATGACATATGGCTATGTAGAACAAGACCTACTGTTAATAATGACATATGGCTATGTAGAACAAGGCCTACTGTTAATAATGACATATGGCTATGTAGAACAAGACCTACTGTTAATAATGACATATGGCTATGTAGAACAAGACCTACTGTCTGTTAATAATGACATATGGCTATGTAGAACAAGACCTACTGTTAATAATGACATATGGCTATGTAGAACGAGACCTACTGTCTGTTAATAATGACATATGGCTATGTAGAACAAGACCTACTGTCTGTTAATAATGACATATGGCTATGTAGAACAAGACCTACTGTTAATAATGACATATGGCTATGTAGAACAAGACCTACTGTCTGTTAATAATGACATATGGCTATGTAGAACAAGACCTACTGTTAATAATGACATATGGCTATGTAGAACAAGACCTACTGTTAATAATGACATATGGCTATGTAGAACAAGACCTACTGTCTGTTAATAATGACATATGGCTATGTAGAACAAGGCCTTAGTTTTATTTTTCTTCCACCACCACATTTATTTGATTGATTGAACATTCAGGCTGTCTTCTAGTAGGCCGTTCTGTACTCAACCTGTCTTCTAGTAGGCCGTTCTGTACTCAACCTGTCTTCTAGTAGGCCGTTCTGTACTCAACCTGTCTTCTAGTAGGCCGTTCTGTACTCAACCTGTCTTCTAGTAGGCCGTTCTGTACTCAACCTGTCTTCTAGTAGGCCGTTCTGTACTCAACCTGTCTTCTAGTAGGCCGTTCTGTACTCAACCTGTCTTCTAGTAGGCCGTTCTGTCCTCAACCTGTCTGTGTGTTCTCCCTACAGATCTGAGGCCTTCAGCCAGGAGAGCTCTCCCATGGAACAGGAAGTGATGCACATATACTCCTCCTCCCCCCCTCCGCTGGACGACGAATCAGGGGGAGAGGAGGACGATGACGAGTTTGGGGATTTCTCTGGGGGTGTGGCAATGTCATCCAACCAGCCGTGCCCCTCCACAACAGACCCCGCCTCCCCGACCCCATCAGCTGTGAGCTTTAGTGTTAGTAACTCCTCCTCTTTCTCCGGAACTACCCATAGCAACGGAATCTCGAAACAGTTCCGAGCAGCAGACGACCTGAAGAAGCCATGGGCGCCGGTGGTGGACCAATCACAGTCCGCTAATACTGGGACCTCAGAGGTCGGCAGGGTTCGGCCGGGGTTGGAGGTCAAAGGGCAGCCCTGTCATTGCGACCTCCCTGACCTCCCTCTCACCAATGGGTTTGTCAAGCGGAATCACCAGGGGACCATGTCTGCAGGTAACAACTTTAGTCCTGAGGGCTGTCATGGAGTTGTTTGTGAGGTTGTTTTTGTTGTATTGTGTTTTTAATCCTCAATCATTTTGAATATTTACTGTTGTACTCAAATGGCTGAGGCATCTCTATATGTATTTGAAATACGTTCCAGTAAAATGTATGAATTAATTCACCACAGGTCTTGTACCAGCTGGCCTGGGCTCCCCCAGCCAGGAGCAGGGGTTTGCAGACTTCTCTGCGTTCGCCGAGCCAGAGATGGAGCTGGAACCCTGGTGCTGCGGCTTCACTCACACTCACAGTACGGAGCACAGGAAGGACGGCAGGATGGAGGAGACAAACCTAACCAACGGTTTCTGCAATGCACACTCGGTCCAGAAGGACATGGAGCAGCGGGCCAGAATAGAGCCTGGCGGGCCTGACTCTCAATGTTTAGCACAGCAAGAGGACAGGGACTGCACTGGAGTCCAGCAACACTGTGAGCTAAGGGGCCACCCTCAGGACTCTGGCCTCTTAGCCCCCATAGAGGTGCTCTGTGCTAGGGGTGAGGGGCTGGGGGAGCCTGGAGAGAGGGCACCCAGCATCAACAGGGATAGCATGCTTACACAGGACCCAGAACTGGGAGGGAGGAGGGTGGAGGAGGAGGAAGATAAGGAGAGCGAAACAGAGGACAGTGTCTCTCCTCTCCCCACCACAGTCAGTGGGTCAGTGAGTGAGGAGTTTGCCTCCTCTGGTGAGGCTGTGTCGTCAGACGCTTTGGAGGAGTTTGGGAACTTTGGCGAGACGGTCTTCACTCCCTCGTCAATAGGGGAGGAGGAGAAGGAGAAAGAGGAGGCGCAGCGGAGTGACCTCAGGGAGGAGACCGAGACAAAGATGGTGGAGGAGGAAGATGAAGAAGAGGACTTTGGAATCTTCAGGGATGCTGGATCCTTCCCTAGCCAGGAGGACTTTGCTGACTTCAACCAATCGGAGTCCAGGACACAGGAGGGCTTTGTTGACTTTGAACAGGACTATTCTGAGGACCCAGGTCCGACCCAGGCATGTGGGGAGGAGGTTGGACATGGAGACCTTCCCCTCAGCGACAGCTTTGCAGACTTCCACTCTGCTCCCCTGGAGGGGCAGGGTGAGAGGGAGGAGGGCTGGGGGGCGTATGGGGACCAGAGAGGTCTGTCGGAGGGGGAGACCTGGGCAGAGTTTGGAGAGGAGGATAGAGCCAGGCGGACAGAAGAGGCAGAGGAGAAGAAGTGGGGAGAGAGATGTCAGGGAGGTGCTGCTGTACGAAGGGACAGTCTGCAGGTGAGTGGTCTGAGTTATTAGAGTGGATTTATATTGTGTAACGCCGGAGAGGCAGTCCCAGCTCCAACACCTCACATTTTCCCAACACGGCCGACACACAATTTATACCGGTGAGATGAATGGTCAGCCGCCGCATGCTCTAATGTAAAGTGATAGAGAGTTGGGACTCCAAACAGGATTCTCCAGGAGTCTGGATAACGAGGCATCCAACAGTACTTAGTTGTCCCACGTCTGGTAGAAATCCACTCTGACATTTGTAGTATGTTTGTCATAACCTTTGACTCAAGAATAAGAATAATTCTGCCCAGATGGTTTTTATTATTGTATCAATAGATTGTCACTGCAGTTCGCCTAAAGGTAGTTCCTAGAGGTAGTTCCTAGAGGTAGCTCCTAGAGGTAGCTCCTAGAGGTAGCTCCTAGAGGTAGCTCCTAGAGGTAGCTCCTAGAGGTAGCTCCTAGAGGTAGCTCCTAGAGGTAGCTCCTAGAGGTAGCCCCTAGAGGTAGCCCCTAGAGGTAGCCCCTAGAGGTAGCCCCTAGAGGTAGCCCCTAGAGGTAGCCCCTAGAGGTAGCCCCTAGAGGTAGCTCACACCTAAATGAGTTTGGCAGGAAATGTCTTATTCCAGCAGACTTCAGTTTGCTTCAAAATCAGGTAGATGGACATAGTTAGTTTAAAAATCTTTCCAATTAATTGTGTTTGATTACAATGTAGTAGACTGCACTGTACTAGATCTCAAACAAGCCATGTCTCTCCCATTCAGGACTCCCTGTCTATCCGGCTACAGAGAGTCCTACAGACCAGCTTCCCTGCAGTGGCAGTCCCAGAACTGGATCAGGAGAGGGAGGAGACTGACGTGGAGGGGGAGGAGACTGCCGTGGAGGAGGAGGAGACTGCCGTGGAGGAGGAGGAGACTGCCGTGGAGGAGGAGGAGACTGCCGTGGAGGAGGAGGAGACGGGGGTGGAGGAGGAGGTGGAGGACAGTGGGGATGAGGTGTTGAATGTGCTCAGCCTCAGGGCTCTGCTAGAGACTCTAGACACACAGCCTGAGAAAGAGGAGACGAAGGGGCTCAACCACACTACACACTGGTGAGAGAACCTCTAGTGATGATGATGATGATTATAACAATGATGGTTCAGTGGAATAACAGCAGATAGCATTGGAGGCTGGCCAAAGCACTACTCTGCTGTATGTGACCGCCTCCTTGTTTGCTTTACCCAGGGTTCCTAGGGGCGCGTGGCGGCAGCCTCAGGACCTCCACGATGCTGTGGGCCTGGGATTCCAGTGGGGCGGTTCCCATAGCAACAGGGCCCTGCTCCGCTGTCTGGGGATGGACACCAGAAACATGGTAACTGTCTCTTTTTCAGTTTAAAGCCACACTCTGTAGTTATGTGAATGGTTCCATCAATGATGTAGTAAGTAATGTGTCTGTCTGTCTGTCTGTCTGTCTGTCTGTCTGTCTGTCTGTCTGTCTGTCTGTCTGTCTGTCTGTCTGTCTGTCTGTCTGTCTGTCTGTCTGTCTGTCTGTCTGTCTGTCTGTCTGTCTGTCTGTCTGTCTGTCTGTCTGTCTGTCTGTCTGTCTGTCTGTCTGTCTGTCTGTCTGTCTGTCTGTCTGTCTGTCTGTCTGTCTGTCTGTCTGTCTGTCTGTCTGTCTGTCCGTAAGCCCCTCCCTCTCTCCTCCCTCCCCATAATTCCATATTGTACATCATCTACTGTAAATATGTCTGTATATCCCCTTTACTATGTAGAAGTGTTCTGTTGTTGCTGTATCTATAGTGTACTTACTGTATGTGGATTATGTGTCAATTCTTCATCTATAATATAATGTTATTCTGTCTGTATATTCTGTTTATTGGTGTAAAAGCAGCACCGTTTCAACAGCTTGAATTCCTGCTACATGTACAGTTACTTGGTGATTTCTGATTCTGTCTCTCCTCCACAGTTGTTCACTGGTCAGAGAAAGCAGCCTGTCATAGTTCCTGTGTTTGCAGCCAGCCTGGTGAGTGGACTGATGCAGATACTGTACTGTGTCCCAAATGGCTCCCTGTTCCCTATACAGTGCACTACTTTAGACCAGGGCCCATATGGACACAGTCCATGGTAGACCTAGTTCCATTTCTGTCCCTAGATCCTCCCCCTAAGCATGTGTACCAGTCAGTTTGTTCCATTATGCCACTCCTTGTCATGCCAAACATGACCAGGAGTTGACATGATAGCACCAACAGATCTGGGACCAGGCTACCTTCCCTTAGACTTGTATGCTGATAGCCCCTTAATGTTCACAGATCTAAAACTACTGGGTAGGTGTAAAGCAATGAGATGATGACTTGGCAGTCGGCCATTTTGCTTTCTCCCGTTATCCCCCCCTCTCCTCTCTCTTTCTCCTGTTATCTCTCCTCTCTCCTCTCTCTCTTTCTCCCATTATCTCCTCTCTCCTCTCTCTCTTTCCCCCGTTATCCCCCCTCTCTCCTCTCTCTCTTTCCCCCGTTATCTCTCCTCTCTCTCTTTCACCCTCTCCCCTCTTTCTCTCTCAGGGAATGTTAGAGCCCACCAAAGAGCCACTGAGACCAGCTTCAACTGCGGAGAAGACTGCTGCCACAGCACAAGCACTTCCTGGGTCACAGGAAACCACCACCACCTCGTCAATACAGGTACAGAAACAGGTGTAGGGAGAAGTTGTCCTAGATGCTGATATGTGGTCAGTTTAGCATTTTCCCTCCAAATGGTTACAGTTAGAATTGCGGGAGGTGAAGCAGATCCTAGATCTGTACTTAGGGGAAACTTCACTCCAGAGCAACAGGCACAGCACGGCTGTGTGTGAACATGTTACCAGCTGTTAAACACTCCTCCGTCTTTGTTTCCTCAATCCTGAACCCCTTTCTCAAAGCTCATTGAGGACAGTCTATGGCAAGGATGTGACAGTTGGTAATGTTTCCAGACAGCCTGTGGCTAGGATGTGACAGTTGGTAACGTTTCCAGACAGTCTGTGGCTAGGATGTGACAGTTGGTAATGTTTCCAGACAGTCTGTTGCTAGGATGTGACAGTTGGTAATGTCTCCAGACAGTCTGTGGCTAGGATGTGACAGTTGGTAACGTTTCCAAACAGCCTGTGGCTAGGATGTGACAGTGGGTAACGTTTCCAGACAGTCTGTGGCAAGGATGTGACAGTTGGTAATGTTTCTAGACAGTCTGTGGCTAGGATGTGACAGTTGGTAATGTTTCCAGACAGTCTGGCTAGGATGTGACAGTTGGTAACGTTTCCAGACAGCCTGTGGCTAGGATGTGACAGTTGGTAATGTTTCCAGACAGCCTGTGGCTAGGATGTGACAGTTGGTAATGTTTCCAGACAGTCTGTGGCTAGGATGTGACAGTTGGTAATGTTTCCAGACAGTCTGTGGCTAGGATGTGACAGTTGGTAACGTTTCCAGACAGTCTGACTAGGATGTGACAGTTGGTAACGTTTCCAGACAGCCTGTGGCTAGGATGTGACAGTTGGTAACATTTCCAGACAGTCTGACTAGGATGTGACAGTTGGTAACGTTTCCAGACAGTCTGTGGCTAGGATGTGACAGTTGGTAATGTTTCCAGACAGTCTGTTGCTAGGATGTGACAGTTGGTAACGTCTCCAGACAGTCTGTGGCTAGACTGTGACAGTTGGTAACGTCTCCAGACAGTCTGTGGCTAGACTGTGACAGTTGGTAACGTTTCCAGACAGTCTGTGGTGAGGATGTCACAGTTGGTAATGTTTCCAGACACTCTGACTAGGATGTGACAGTTGGTATTGTTTCCAGACAGTCTGTGGCTAGGATGTGACAGTTGGCAATGTTTCCAGACAGTCTGTGGCTAGGATGTGACAGTTGGTCATGTTTCCAGACAGTCTGTGGCTAGGATGTGACAGTTGGTCATGTTTCCAGACAGTCTGTGGCTAGGATGTGACAGTTGGTGACGTTTCCAGACAGTGACTAGGATGTGACAGTTGGTCATGTTTCCAGACAGTCTGTGGCAATGATGTGACAGTTGGTCATGTTTCCAAACAGTCTGTGGCTAGGATGTGACAGTTGGTCATGTTTCCAGACAGTCTGTGGCTAGGATGTGACAGTTGGTAACGTTTCCAGACACTCTGACTAGGATGTGACAGTTGGTAATGTTTCCAGACTGTCTGTGGCTAGGATGTGACAGTTGGTAACGTTTCCAGACACTCTGACTAGGATGTGACAGTTGGTAATGTTTCCAGACACTCTGACTAGGATGTGACAGTTGGTAATGTTTCCAAACAGTCTGTGGCTAGGATGTGACAGTTGGTAATGTTTCCAGACATCCTGTGTCTGACACAGTAGTATACTCAACACAAACAGGGCAACATTGGGCACTGTATTTTACACTCCCTTGATAATGAAGTTAACCCAAAACTCTGACCTATGATCAGATATCCTTACTGCGGATCCTAACCTTAGCATTAGGAGGATAATGACAATATCTGACCCTAGACTAACTAGCTCCCAATTCCTCTGTGCTGTCCTCTATCCATCACGAAGACCTGGCCATATTCACAAAGTGTCTTGGAGTAGGAGTGCTGATCTAGGATCAGTCTTTTAACTCATAATCAATAAGATAACAAGAACCAGGGGGACCTGATTCTAGATCAGCACTCATTTGTCTGATGTGTTTTTGTGAGTATGGGCCTTTAAGAGACTGTGTTGAATAGAGGGCACACTGCTGAGCCTCACTACAGTTTGTTCCTTCCGCCAGCAGGGGGCCCCCCAGCCTTGGTCCCAGTTTGACTGGAGCAGCAGTGGCCTTGGCATCAACCGTCAGGATGGTACGTCCTCCCACTGAGCCCCCTACCGACAGGGCCAGAGATGAGGCTGCTGAACACACTCTCCCCTCCGACTCTGCTGCTACCTGACTCCTGTTATTCTCTTTGGTTCCAATGTCCACACCAGCATACTAGACTACCATTTATAATGAAGCAATGTGTTGGACATGCATTCTAACTAAGTGGTATGCAAGTGTGGACTTTGGAACATAGGGACTATCACTCCCCCCCCCCTCTCCATCTCTCCTCTGCTCCTCTCTTCACATTGATGTCTCCCTCTAGATGGTACTACTCATTTTCATGACCTACTGTCCCTTTAATTGTATCTTGTACTGTGGAATCCCAAGACTCTCTCTCTCTATACGTCTAACTTAACCGGCTACCTCGTCTGCCCTGTATAGAGTGATGGTGATGAGGTTTCTCACATGTTGTTACCCTTCATCATTGATCCAAACACTGTTTCTTATTGCACTTGGCGAGAGATCTTTCAGTATTAGTGGAGGGAATGGGGCAAAGACAAGTCAAGCCATATAGATGAATGTGTGGCCATAGCCTAAAGGGAATCCCCCCCAGTAGCTGCATTTTGGTTGTAGTAGAAATAAGCTCATGTGAAAAAGCCTGAAATCCAGACCTGTTCTGTACTGACATTCCACTCCTTGTACTTTGTCATATGCCAAAAATTATGTTTGGCATGACATGAAGTGGCATGTTAGCACAAACAGACTGGTATCCAGACTAGAGAAAGCCAGGATCCTCTTACTAGTACCCAGGATAGAGAAAGCCAAGATCCTCTTACGAGTACCCAGACTAGAGAAAGCCAGGATCCTCTTACTAGTACCCAGGATAGAGGAAGCCAGGATCCTCTTACTAGTATCCAGGCTAGAGAAAGCCAGGATCCTCTTACTGGTACCCAGGATAGAGGAAGCCAGGATCCTCTTACTAGTACCCAGGCTAGAGAAAGCCAGGATCCTCTTACTAGTACCCAGGCTAGAGAAAGCCAGGATCCTCTTACTAGTACCCAGGATAGAGGAAGCCAGGATCCTCTTACTAGTACCCAGGATAGAGAAAGCCAGGATCCTCTTACTAGTACCCAGGATAGAGAAAGCCAGGATAGAGAAAGCCAGGATTCTCTTACTTGTACCCAGGATAGAGAAAGCCAGGATAGAGGAAGCCAGGATCCGCTTACTAGTACCCAGGCTAGAGAAGGCCAGGATCCTCTTACTAGTACCCAGGCTAGAGAAAGCCAGGATCCTCTTACTAGTACCCAGGATAGAGGAAGCCAGGATCCTCTTACTAGTACCCAGGATAGAGAAAGCCAGGATCCTCTTACTAGTACCCAGGATAGAGAAAGCCAGGATAGAGAAAGCCAGGATCCTCTTACTTGTACCCAGGATAGAGAAAGCCAGGATAGAGGAAGCCAGGATCCTCTTACTAGTACCCAGGCTAGAGAAAGCCAGGATCCTCTTACTAGTACCCAGGCTAGAGAAAGCCAGGATCCTCTTACTAGTACCCAGGATAGAGGAAACCAGGATCCTCTTACTAGTACCCAGGATAGAGAAAGCCAGGATCCTCTTACTAGTACCCAGGATAGAGAAAGCCAGGATAGAGAAAGCTAGGATCCTCTTACTTGTACCCAGGATAGAGAAAGCCAGGATAGAGAAAGCCAGGATCCTCTTACTGGTAGCCAGGATAGATAAAGCCAGGATAGAGAAAGCCAGGATAGAGAAAGCCAGGATCCTCTTACTAGTACCCAGGTAGTACCCAGGATAGAGAAAGCCAGGATCATCTTACTAGTACCCAGGCTAGAGAAAGCCAGGATCCTCTTACTAGTACCCAGGCTAGAGAAAGCCAGGATCCTCTTACTAGTACCCAGGATAGAGGAAGCCAGGATCCTCTTACTAGTACCCAGGATAGAGAAAGCCAGGATCCTCTTACTAGTACCCAGGATAGAGAAAGCCAGGATAGAGAAAGCCAGGATCCTCTTACTTGTACCCAGGATAGAGAAAGCCAGGATAGAGGACGCCAGGATCCTCTTACTAGTACCCAGGCTAGAGAAAGCCAGGATCCTCTTACTAGTACCCAGGCTAGAGAAAGCCAGGATCCTCTTACTAGTACCCAGGATAGAGGAAGCCAGGATCCTCTTACTAGTACCCAGGATAGAGAAAGCCAGGATCCTCTTACTAGTACCCAGGATAGAGAAAGCCAGGATAGAGAAAGCCAGGATCCTCTTACTTGTACCCAGGATAGAGAAAGCCAGGATAGAGGAAGCCAGGATCCTCTTACTAGTACCCAGGCTAGAGAAAGCCAGGATCCTCTTACTAGTACCCAGGCTAGAGAAAGCCAGGATCCTCTTACTAGTACCCAGGATAGAGGAAGCCAGGATCCTCTTACTAGTACCCAGGATAGAGAAAGCCAGGATCCTCTTACTAGTACCCAGGATAGAGAAAGCCAGGATAGAGAAAGCCAGGATCCTCTTACTTGTACCCAGGATAGAGAAAGCCAGGATAGAGAAAGCCAGGATCCTCTTACTGGTAGCCAGGATAGATAAAGCCAGGATAGAGAAAGCCAGGATAGAGAAAGCCAGGATCCTCTTACTAGTACCCAGGTAGTACCCAGGATAGAGAAAGCCAGGATCATCTTACTAGTACCCAGGATAGAGAAAGCCAGGATAGAGAAAGCCAGGATCCTCTTACTGGTACCCAGGATAGAGAAAGCCAGGATCCTCTTACTAGTACCCAGGATAGAGAAAGCCAGGATAGAGAAAGCCAGGATCCTCTTACTGGTAGCCAGGATAGATAAAGCCAGGATAGAGAAAGCCAGGATAGAGAAAGCCAGGATCCTCTTACTAGTACCCAGGTAGTACCCAGGATAGAGAAAGCCAGGATCATCTTACTAGTACCCAGGATAGAGAAAGCCAGGATAGAGAAAGCCAGGATCCTCTTACTGGTACCCAGGATAGAGAAAGCCAGGATCCTCTTACTAGTACCCAGGATAGAGAAATACAGGATCCTCTTACTAGTACCCAGACTAGAGAAAGCCAGGATCCTCTTACTAGTACCCAGGATAGAGAAAGCCAGGATCCTCTTACTAGTACCCAGGCTAGAGAAAGCCAGGATCATCTTACTAGTACCCAGGCTAGAGAAAGCCAGGATCCTCTTACTAGTACCCAGGCTAGAGAAAACCAGGATCCTCTTACTAGTACCCAGGCTAGAGAAAGCCAGGATCCTCTTACTAGTACCCAGGCTAGAGAAAGCCAGGATCCTCTTACTAGTACCCAGACTAGAGAAAGACAGGATAGAGAAAGCCAGGATAGAGAAAGCCAGGATTCTCTTACTGTTTTCTGTTTAAGCTGCTATTCTGTGTTTTCTTATATTCTTCTGTATCTTTACTTTTCATTTTCTTTGTAAAATAAAGAGGACATATATATTCAGTAAACTGAAACTGATCTTTACAATCACTGTGATTATATTAACACAATTTCTGCAAAAGAAAATACAATTTGATTTAGCTTGAATATGTTTTTATATTTCTTTTTAGATTCCCCCCAACCAATGAGATGTTTTTAATGTTCTTTCAGTGTGGTTGCAATAAACACTGTTGTAAATACGTGAATAAACCTCTTTCTAATATATTACACCTATCTGAGCTGTCCTGCCTCTTGGTTTTCTCTGGCTGTTCTATCACTGCACTGACGACTTTCCTCCATAGACATGGATAGATGTAACACATCCTGGTTTAACATCGGCAGTGCCATTGAGACCGTTCACCATAAGGAAGCAGTCAACTGGGTGGGAATTTCTATAGGATAAGTAAGGATCACAGAATTCCATTCAGGTCAGCAGGAAGGATCTGCCAATGAATTATACTCCTGAGCAAACGTCCCATACCTGGATGTGGCTGTAAATCACCCACCTTGGCCTTAATGCCTGTTCAGACAATACACTCCAGGAGGCAGTATGCAAACCCTTTCAGTTTGTTAACCGACTGTCAATTAACTCATTTAAGTCAAATGGAGAGAGCCCTTAATATTGCTGCCCATGCTGTCACGGAATCCAGAATGGCAAAGATGTAAGGAAGAGCCCTCTATCCAACTCTATGCTGCTTTCCTCTGTTCTGGAGATTCTTATTCCAGCTCCATACTGCCACCCACTGTGTTGAAAGACCAAATTCTTGATGGTTTCTTCACCACTTGCTAGTAGTTTGTACACCTTTTATTTGGACCAAGGACAGAAGTGCCATGGTGGTCTTTTTGTTTTGAACTCTAAACACAGGTGCAATGTGTGTGTGTGTGTGTGTGTGTGTGTGTGTGTGTGTGTGTGTGTGTGTGTGTGTGTGTGTGTGTGTGTGTGTGTGTGTGTGTGTGTGTGTGTGTGTGTGTGTGTGTGTGTGTGTGTGTGTGTGTGTGTGTGTGTGATGTGGTGGATCCAGAGCTAGACAGTGACACAAGCAGCCGTCCAGCTGACACCCTGAACCATCTCATGTCTACTATGGAGAACACCACCACCTCCGCCAGGTCAGACTGACACACACACACACACACGTAGAGATCAATAATTGCTAATCAAGCATAATCGATTGGTTTTATATCGTGCTCTGCCAGGTCTGAAAGAGCTTTGCATGGAAAGAGGGGAAACTCACCTGCAATCAAATGTCACCTCTGTGTTTTCCATCTTAATGTGTTGTGTGTGTTTGTGTCAGGAAACCCCATAGGGATGAGGAGGACCAGCTGAGTGAGAAGGCAGCCAGGGTGATCTGTGGGCTGGCTGACCTGTCCTTCATGAAGGCTAAGGTCCTAATGTTCCCCATCACCCTCACACCAGCCCCTGGCTCTGGTACACTGCTAGAGTGATGCACACATACACATGGACATACACATACCCAGTTCCTAGTTGGCCTACTTCTTCATTGCACAAAGGAATAACCTCAACCAAATTCCAAAGACTGGTGACATCCAGTGGAAGCGGTAGGACCTGAAAACCAGTTCCTGAGAAATATTGTTTGCCAACGAGAACTCACTGAACAGAGACCTAAAAAAAAAAAAAAAAATCTGAACGGTTAGTCCTCTGGGTTTTGCCTGCTACAGAAGTTCTGTTATACTCACATTCATGATTCAAACAGTTTTAGAAACTTCAGAGTTTTTCTATCAAAATCTACGAATAATATGCAAATCTTATATTCTTGGCATGAGTAGATGGAAGTTGAAATGGGGCATGCTATTTATCCAAAAGTGAAAATTCTGCCCCCTAGCCCCAAGAGGATTAAGAGTGTGCTTCTAATCTCAGTTTGTTACCTGTATAAATGACACCTGGGAGCCAGAAATCTTTCTGATTTAGAGGGTGTCAAATACTTATTTCCCTCATTAAAATGCAAATCAATTTATAACATTTTTGACATGCATTTTGTTATTACTGTCTCTCACTGTTCAAAGAAACCTACCATTAAAATTATAGACTGATAATTTCTTTGTCAGTGGGCTTAACGTACAAAATTAGCAGGGATCAAATACTTGTTTCCCTCACTGTAGTTAGTCTTTTGTTCTGAATGTATTGATGTATTTATGTTGTGACACAGTGGTTGAGGTCTAAGACTGATCCACATTTACCTCCAGTCATCTGCCTCGTTCCCCCAGTGGAATTAGATCAATTTCCTGTTTCTCTTTTCAAGATGGACATTTTATCTTCATGTATTTATTCTTAATGTGTGTATAGTTATTCATGTGAATTCGTCATAAATCCATAGGAAATATATTGTATTTAATATTTTCATAACAGTTTGGAAATAACAATATTTATATGATATATGTTTGTTGTTGATCCAGAGTGTGATTTCCTCTTAAATGGCACCCCATTCCCTATATGGGACCTAGTGGTCCTTCTGTAGCTCAGTTGGTAGAGCATGGCGCTTGTAACGCCAGGGTAGTGGGTTCGATTCCCGGGACCACCCATACGTAGAATGTATGCACACATGACTGTAAGTCGCTTTGGATAAAAGCGTCTGCTAAATGGCATATATTATTATTATTATTATTATTATTATTATTATATAGTGCACTATTATTGTCCAGAGCCATATGGGCCGTTGTGAAAAGTAGTGCACTACATAGGGGATAGAGTGCCATTTGGGACAAAGCCTATCATCATGGGGTTAACTACTGTTAAATAATATAATAGCACAAGTCTTAATGAATAGAACCCTACTATTTCTGATTAGTGTCTCGGGGGAAACACAGTCCTGTGTGTTCAGATGATCTGCCATTAAAGGGACAATCCACTATTGGTACATCCATTTTTTTTACCTTTAAATGAATGATATGTATCCATTGATTGGTAGAGAATTTAACATGAGTTTAGTTTGAATGTCTTTCCCAATCAGAACCCAAATGATCAGCTTGTTTCACGACATTTCTTGTAAATAATGTAATTGGTAACTAACGCTGTAAAGCTTCAGAATGTGGTTAAACTATCATGTTGATCTCATGGATGGTCAGTCCTTGCATCCATCCTTGCTTCATCTTTGAATTTGAGTGGTTTAATTTCTCCATCCCAGCTGTTTACCCAAAGAAAGTGGTGGGGGGGAATTTAGTTGTTTGAATCCCAGATTGCCCCTTTAAGGATCATATGGTGATGCTCACAGGAGCAATATGAATTTATTTGATTTCTTATTTCCATTTTGTGTGTTTGATATTTGGGTTTGTGACCGTTTCTCACACTTGTTCCGGCTGCCTGTCTACATCTTCAAGGAGGCCTTTGTACATTCTAAAGATATGAAATGAATGTGACCTGTAGTTCACTGGTGCTGAATAATAAGATCACATTCTAAAGATATGAAATGAATGTGACCTGTAGTTCACTGGTGCTGAATAATAAGATCACATTCTAAAGATATGAAATGAATGTGACCTGTAGTTCACTGGTGCTGAATAATAAGATCACATTCTAAAGATATGAAATGAATGTGACCTGTAGTTCACTGGTGCTGAATAATAAGATCACATTCTAAAGATATGAAATGAATGTGACCTGTAGTTCACTGGTGCTGAATAATAAGATCACATTCTAAAGATATGAAATGAATGTGACCTGTAGTTCACTGGTGCTGAATAATAAGATCACATTCTAAAGATATGAAATGAATGTGACCTGTAGTTCACTGGTGCTGAATAATAAGATCACATTCTAAAGATATGAAATGAATGTGACCTGTAGTTCACTGGTGCTGAATAATAAGATCACATTCTAAAGATATGAAATGAATGTGACCTGTAGTTCACTGGTGCTGAATAATAAGATCACATTCTAAAGACATGAAATGAATGTGACCTGTAGTTCACTTGTGCTGAATAATAAGATCACATTCTAAAGATATGAAATGAATGTGACCTGTAGTTCACTGGTGCTGAATAATAAGATCACATTCTAAAGACATGAAATGAATGTGACCTGTAGTTCACTGGTGCTGAATAATAAGATCACATTCTAAAGATATGAAATGAATGTGACCTGTAGTTCACTGGTGCTGAATAATAAGATCACATTCTAAAGACATGAAATTAATGTGACCTGTAGTTCACTGGTGCTGAATAATAAGATCACATTCTAAAGACATGAAATGAATGTGACCTGTAGTTCACTGGTGCTGAATAATAAGATCACATTCTAAAGATATGAAATGAATGTGACCTGTAGTTCACTGGTGCTGAATAATAAGATCACATTCTAAAGACATGAAATGAATGTGACCTGTAGTTCACTGGTGCTGAATAATAAGATCACATTCTAAAGATATGAAATGAATGTGACCTGTAGTTCACTGGTGCTGAATAATAAGATCACATTCTAAAGATATGAAATGAATGTGACCTGTTGTTCACTGGTGCTGAATAATAAGATCACATTCTAAAGATATGAAATGAATGTGACCTGTAGTTCACTGGTGCTGAATAATAAGATCACATTCTAAAGATATGAAATGAATGTGACCTGTAGTTCACTGGTGCTGAATAATAAGATCACATTCTAAAGATATGAAATGAATGTGACCTGTAGTTCACTGGTGCTGAATAATAAGATCACATTCTAAAGATATGAAATGAATGTGACCTGTAGTTCACTGGTGCTGAATAATAAGATCACATTCTAAAGATATGAAATGAATGTGACCTGTAGTTCACTGGTGCTGAATAATAAGATCACATTCTATAGATATGAAATGAATGTGACCTGTAGTTCACTGGTGCTGAATAATAAGATCACATTCTAAAGATATGAAATGAATGTGACCTGTAGTTCACTGGTGCTGAATAATAAGATGACATTCTAAAGATATGAAATGAATGTGACCTGTAGTTCACTGGTGCTGAATAATAAGATGACATTCTAAAGATATGAAATGAATGTGACCTGTAGTTCACTGGTGCTGAATAATAAGATCACATTCTAAAGATATGAAATGAATGTGACCTGTAGTTCACTGGTGCTGAATAATAAGATCACATTCTAAAGATATGAAATGAATGTGACCTGTAGTTCACTGGTGCTGAATAATAAGATCACATTCTAAAGATATGAAATGAATGTGACCTGTAATTCACTGGTGCTGAATAATAAGATCACATTCTAAAGATATGAAATGAATGTGACCTGTAGTTCACTGGTGCTGAATAATAAGATCACATTCTAAAGATATGAAATGAATGTGATCTGTAGTTCACTGGTGCTGAATAATAAGATCACATTCTAAAGATATTAAATGAATGTGACCTGTAGTTCACTGGTGCTGAATAATAAGATCACATTCTATAGATATGAAATGAATGTGACCTGTAGTTCACTGGTGCTGAATAATAAGATCACATTCTAAAGATATGAAATGAATGTGACCTGTAGTTCACTGGTGCTGAATAATAAGATCACATTCTAAAGATATGAAATGAATGTGACCTGTAGTTCACTTGTGCTGAATAATAAGATCACATTCTAAAGATATGAAATGAATGTGACCTGTAGTTCACTGGTGCTGAATAATAAGATCACATTCTATAGATATGAAATGAATGTGACCTGTAGTTCACTGGTGCTGAATAATAAGATCACATTCTAAAGATATTAAATGAATGTGACCTGTAGTTCACTGGTGCTGAATAATAAGATCACATTCTAAAGATATGAAATGAATGTGACCTGTAGTTCACTGGTGCTGAATAATAAGATCACATTCTAAAGATATGAAATGAATGTGACCTGTAGTTCACTGGTGCTGAATAATAAGATCACATTCTAAAGATATGAAATGAATGTGACCTGTAGTTCACTGGTGCTGAATAATAAGATCACATTCTAAAGATATGAAATGAATGTGACCTGTAGTTCACTGGTGCTGAATAATAAGATCACATTCTAAAGATATGAAATGAATGTGACCTGTAGTTCACTGGTGCTGAATAATAAGATCACATTCTAAAGATATGAAATGAATGTGACCTGTAGTTCACTGGTGCTGAATAATAAGATGACATTCTAAAGATATGAAATGAATGTGACCTGTAGTTCACTGGTGCTGAATAATAAGATCACATTCTAAAGATATGAAATGAATGTGACCTGTAGTTCACTGGTGCTGAATAATAAGATCACATTCTAAAGATATTAAATGAATGTGACCTGTAGTTCACTGGTGCTGAATAATAAGATCACATTCTAAAGATATGAAATGAATGTGACCTGTAGTTCACTGGTGCTGAATAATAAGATCACATTCTAAAGATATGAAATGAATGTGACCTGTAGTTCACTGGTGCTGAATAATAAGATCACATTCTATAGATATGAAATGAATGTGACCTGTAGTTCACTGGTGCTGAATAATAAGATCACATTCTAAAGATATGAAATGAATGTGACCTGTAGTTTCACCATTTTGAATAATAAGATCACATTCTAAAGATATGAAATGAATGTGACCTGTAGTTCACTGGTGCTGAATAATAAGATCACATTCTAAAGATATGAAATGAATGTGACCTGTAGTTCACTGGTGCTGAATAATAAGATCACATTCTAAAGATATGAAATGAATGTGACCTGTAGTTCACAGGTGCTGAATAATAAGATCTGTGGAGGAAAACTATGGACTGTAAAATGTCAGGGACTTCCTGTGGAAAAACACAAGACATTAAAGAGCCTCTAGAAAGGTTTGAAAGCCTTGCTCTCCTTGGCTGTTCCTGTTAATGTACATTCACATGGAAATGATTTAGAAGAGGTACATGAGTGTGAACGTGTGTTTGTCTGTGCTGAGATTCAAACACGTTACCACTAGATCATTACACTAGATGTTTACGTTATACTTCCACCTCGACCAACCACCTCCTTTCAGTTATGCCTTAAATAACCATCTGTCTTATGTGACCATATCAAACGTAACTTATACTAATTTAAGTGTTCTGGATTTACGTTTACTAAGTTACATCTAGTCTAGTCATGTAACCTAACATAAACATATCATACTGTATAAATGGAGTGGCACAGATTTAAGTAAACTATAATGTGTTTTGCTTGGGTTATAGACCTCTCTATGTCATGTGGTCTGCACATCAGCCAGGCTTGGAATCCACAACCAAAACTTACCACCACAGTTCACACCCATGTTATCTGATTCTGAGCTCTATGCAACAGTTGTGTGCAGCGATGCAGTTGAACAGGTTCTTGTTCCAAGGAATAGAAAGAAGAAGGTAGTTTGATCACATCACAACAGTTTGATCACAGAACACTAGTACATTTATCAGACTGCAGTGCCTCAATAGGACCGATTCAACCAGGTAAATGGATCAGCTAGTTTGCTATTGAAATGTGTTATACTATATTATCCATTGTTATTGTATAATAAATGCTACAGCATTGCTTTCCAGGTTTCAAGTTGTGTTAGTCTTTCTATTTATGATGAATCTAATTGTCTTCAGGAATGAAGATGACTCAACTAGACTGTCTGTGTGTGATTCTTCTACATCTCCTACACACAGCAGGCTCTGGTACAGTAGAATACACATTTAATATCTCACTGCCTTTAATACCTCTGTGTGTGATTAATATGATCTCATTGTGTCTTTAGTCACTATTGCGGTCTTAAGGGTTCTACACAGTCTAATCAAACAGAGCTGAATGAGGTCCTTTTGCTCCTCTGTCTACATAGTTTTACTACTATTGTCCATCAGCTCCATGGTGTAAACTGTGGAGATCCCTTTAGGGTGCCTGGCCTAAGGAGATTTCCTCTCCTAGTCTCATTTCCTTCATCTGCACTGGTGTGTGTGTGATTAATATTATCTCATTGTGTCTTTAGTTGCTTGTATAGTGTTAAGGTGCATAACCTAAGGTGGATTCCTCTCCTAGACTTAAAATGCTTCAAATTATTCTAGCAAAGTGATGATCTTAAGACACTACTTACCTAGCTCCATAGTGAGGTCATCTGTAAACATGTAGAGTATGAGCTCAATGACCTCAAAGTAACCTTAAAATGTTTTTGTACTTGAAGTCGGTAAATTAAAGAAAATGTTCCTTTTGTGGTTCTAATAATGTTATCAAAGTGATGATCTGAAGACAGTACTTACAGAAGCTCTCCTTGAAATTGTCTGTAAATTGTCTACGTGGAGTAGATGGAAGACAGTGAGAACATCATTAACATGAACACTAGACGATGTAGTCTGTCTCTGGGACTCCTTGGTCAGGATTCAATCCAATGTGCAGTATATCGCAGGGCACTTCACAGCTGACAATGCACTTTTTAAAGGCATTTTCCACCAGCAATCACAGATATCACATTCATGGTAAACACTGCACATGTCGATTCATGTGTAAAATACCTTTAAAAGTCTATTATAGTGTGTGGTGTTATAATGAGCCTTGAGTTGAATCCCGGCCCTTGTCTCATACCACTGTTCCAACATCAGATGGAACATCTTAAAATGTGCTCAGCTACAAAAAATACTTTAACTGCTTCAAATAATTATTGCAAAGTGATGATCTGAAGACACTACTTACCACTTTCCTTCTTGAGGACATCTGTAAACATGTAGAGTAGATGCAAGACAGTGAGAACATCATTAACATGAACACTAGAAGATGTAGTCTCTCTCTGAGACTCCTTGTCTCATATCACTTCTCCAACGGCACAAATCCTATTTGAGTTCCACCACCTAAATGAGTCCCGTGTTCCTCTGTGAGACAACTTCTCCAATGAAGATATTCTACCCTCCCACCACTTCTTAATTTAATGAATGAAATGTGACTGGCCCATCAGTGATAGAGGTGTATCAGAGTTCATTTGACCTTTATTTAACCAGGTAGGCTAGTTGAGAACAAGTTCTCATTTGCAACTGCGACCTGGCCAAGATAAAGCATAGCAGCGTGAACAGACAACACAGAGTTACACATGGAGTAAACAATTAACAAGTCAATAACACAGTAGAAAAAAAGAGAGTCTATATACATTGTGTGCAAAAGGCATGAGGAGGTAGGCGAATAATTAAAATTTTGCAGATTAACACTGGAGTGATAAATGATCAGATGGTCGTGTACAGGTAGAGATACTGGTGTGCAAAAGAGCAGAAAAGTAAGTAAATATAAACAGTATGGGGAAGAGGTAGGTAAAATTGGGTGGGCTATTTACCGATAGACTATGTACAGCTGCAGCGATCGGTTAGCTGCTCAGATAGCAGATGTTTGAAGTTGGTGAGGGAGTTAAAAGTCTCCAACTTCAGCGATTTTTGCAATTCGTTCCAGTTACAGGCAGCAGAGAACTGGAACGAAAGGCAGCCAAATGAGGTGTTGGCTTTAGGGATGATCAGTGGGATACACCTGCTGGAGCGCGTGCTTCGGGTGGGTGTTGCCATCGTGACCAGTGAACTGAGATAACCTATGAGTTCTGTTATACTCACAGACATAATTCAAACAGTTTTAGAAACTTCAGAGTGTTTTCTATCCAATAGTTATAATAATATGCATATATTAGCATATGGGACAGAGTAGGAGGCAGTTCACTATGGGCACGCAATTCATCCAAAGTGAAAATACTGCCCCCTATCCTCAACAAGTTTTCACTGACTTGCCTAGTTTAAATAAAGGTGTTCTCAACTAGCCTACCTGGTTAAAGAAAGGTGTTCTCAACTAGCCTACCTGGTTAAATAAAGGTGTTCTCAACTAGCCTACCTGGTTAAATAAAGGTGAAATAAAAAAAATACAAAACAGGGCAGGCAATCTTCCAAACAAGAAGTGAAATTCTGAAAGTTGACTCCAACATGGCGGTTACGTCTGAGCGCCGTCTCAGATTATTGCAATGTTAGGCTTTTTCCTTAACGTTTAAAACAAATCTGACACATCGGTTGCGTGTGTGTGTGTGTGTGTGTGTGTGTGTGTGTGTGTGTGTGTGTGTGTGTGTGTGTGTGTGTGTGTGTGTGTGTGTGTGTGTGTGTGTGTGTGTGTGTGTGTGTGTGTGTGTGATTGTGTGTGTGTGTATGTGTATGTGTGTGTGTGTGTGTATGTGTATGTGTATGTGTGTGTGTGTGTGTGATATTTAGTTGCTTGTGTAGTGTTAAGGTGCATAACCTAAGGTGGATTCCTCTCCTCGTCTCCTTTCCTTCCTCTGCACTGATGTAAAAACTAAACTAATGGTGAATCCAACTCTTCTGTAGGCCTCCACCCTATTGTACTGCTATATATCCTGCAGTGTATAGTACTACTATATATACTACAGTGTCTAGAACTACTATATATACTACAGTGTATAGTACTACTATATATACTACAGTGTCTAGTACTACTATATATACTACAGTGTATAGTACTACTATATATCCTACAGTGTCTACTACTACTATATATACTACAGTGTCTAGTACTACTATATATACTACAGTGTATAGTACTACTATATATACTACAGTGTATAGTACTACTATATATACTACAGTGTCTAGTACTACTATATATCCTACAGTGTATAGTACTACTATATATACTACAGTGTCTAGAACTACTATATATAATACAGTGTCTAGTACTACTATATATACTACAGTGTCTAGTACTACTATATATACTACAGTGTATAGTACTACTATATATACTACAGTGTCTAGAACTACTATATATACTACAGTGTCTAGTACTACTATATATAATACAGTGTCTAGTACTACTATATATACTACAGTGTATAGTACTACTATATATAATACAGTGTCTAGTACTACTATATATACTACAGTGTATAGTACTACTATATATAATACAGTGTCTAGTACTACTATATATACTACAGTGTCTAGTACTACTATATATAATACAGTGTCTAGTACTACTATATATACTACAGTGTCTAGTACTACTATATATACTACAGTGTCTAGTACTACTATATATACTACAGTGTATTTCAGATCAGTGCAGATGAGAGAGGAATCCACTGTAAACTATTGAAACTGTTAATATGTCTGTTCTCTTCAGAGAGGTTTGAGGTTCTTGGTCCAACTGATTCCATTGTTGCCGTAGCTGGTGATGACATCATTCTGCCCTGTTACCTCAAACCCAACATCAGTGCTGAGGACATGACAGTGGACTGGCTGAACCTGGACTTCTTAGACGGTCGTGTCTTTCGTTACCAAAACCACAGAATCATACGAGATGATCAGATTCCCTACTATAGAGGAAGAACTTCACTGTTTGAAGAGGAACTCTGGAGGGGAAACACCTCTTTAAAACTGACCAGGGTACAAGGCACTGATGAGGGACATTACAAATGTTTAATTCAGTCAAAGAGCTGGTATGATGATTCCACTGTTCAAGTCCTCGTTAAAGGTGAGGTTTATTTTCATGTTTATGTAATAATCTAACTACAGTACAATGACATCACCTCTTTCCTTCATATTACTGGACACAGTATGTGTCTATGTTCACAGCCTGTCACCAGTTAACATCAGTCTGTCTGTGTGTCTGTAGCTGTAGGATCCAAGCCAGTGGTGTCCATTATGGGACACAGAGAGGGAGGGATGGGTCTGCTGTGTGAAACAGAAGGCTGGCACCCTGAGCCTGAGCTGGTGTGGCTGGACAGTAAAGGAGTCCATCTCTCTGCTGGTCCTCCTGAGACACACAGAGACTTAGATGGATTCTACACAGTCAAACGACATGTCATTGTCCAGGAGACTGACACCAACCACTTTACCTGCAGAGTCCAACAGAGCCGGATCAATGAGAAGATGGAGACAGAGATTCACCTCCCTAGTGAGTAACAACATAATATTATTTAGACATGAAACACTGGAGATATTGATGTGTTAATGTAAAGCATGTGTCTATTTGTTCACAGCCTGTCACCAGTTAACATCAGTCGGTCTGTGTGTCTGTAGTTGTAGGATCCAAGCCAGTGGTGTCCATTGAGGGACACAGAGAGGGAGGGATGGGTCTGCTGTGTGAATCAGAAGGCTGGCACCCTGAGCCTGAGCTGGTGTGGCTGGACAGTAAAGGAGTCAATCTCTCTGCTGGTCCTCCTGAGACACACAGAGACTTCAAGGGATTCTACACAGTCAAACCTGTTGTTGATGTGTTGATGTCATTGTCCACCCTGTTGTTGAGACTGACACCAACCGTTTTACCTGCAGGGTCCAACAGAGCAGGATCAACCCTGTTGTTGAGAAGATGGAGACAGAGATTCACCAAACCCTAGTGAGTAACAACATATTATTATTTAGACATGAAACACTGGAGATATTGATGTGTTAATGTACAGTATGTGTTTTAACCAAAGGCTTTGGTTGGTAGTGTTAGTACCAAACCCTGTTGTTGATGTGTGGTAGCAGTAGTACCAAACCCTATTGTTGATGTGTAATGGTGTGTGGTAGTATTAGTACCCAACCCTGTTGTTGATGTGTGGTAGTATTAGTACCAAACCCTGTTGTTGATGTGTGGTAGTATTAGTACCAAACCCTGTTGTTGATGTGTGGTAGTATTAGTACCAAACCCTGTTGTTGATGTGTGGTAGTATTAGTACCAAACCCTGTTGTTGATGTGTGGTAGTATTAGTACCAAACCCTGTTGTTGATGTGTGATAGTATTAGCACCAAACCCTGTTGTTGATGTGTGGTAGTATTAGTACCAAACCCTGTTGTTGATGTGTGGTAGTATTAGTACCAAACCCTGTTGTTGATGTGTAATGATGTGTGGTAGTATTAGTACCAAACCCTGTTGTTGATGTGTGGTAGTATTAGTACCAAACCCTGTTGTTGATGTGTGGTAGTATTAGTACCAAACCCTGTTGTTGATGTGTGGTAGTATTAGTACCAAACCCTGTTGTTGATGTGTGGTAGTATTAGTACCAAACCCTGTTGTTGATGTGTGGTAGTATTAGTACCAAACCCTGTTGTTGATGTGTGGTAGTATTAGTACCAAACCCTGTTGTTGATGTGTGGTAGTATTAGTACCAAACCCTGTTGTTGATGTGTGGTAGTATTAGTACCAAACCCTGTTGTTGATGTGTGGTAGTATTAGTACCAAACCCTGTTGTTGATGTGTGGTAGTATTAGTACCAAACCCTGTTGTTGATGTGTGGTACTATTAGTACCAAACCCTGTTGTTGATGTGTAATGATGTGTGGTAGTATTAGTACCAAACCCTGTTGTTGATGTGTGTGGTAGTATTAGTACCAAAGCCTGTTGTTGATGTGTGTGTTTTAGGTGAGTTGTTTGATTACGCAACCCCATTGAGAATATCCTTCATTGTGTTATGCTGTCTGGGAGCCATCGCTGTGTTTGGGTTATCTCTGGCTATCTACTGCGTATGCAATAAAAAAGGTAATGGACAGATTATATGAATGTTTAATTGTTAGAAAAAAATGTCTGCAATGTATTTTTTCAACCTCAACACATTCACAGTGGTTGTATTCTATGGATACAGGATAATATACTACACCTGCAGGTGATTAACATGTTAACACTGAAGACTAATTTTAATCTGCAGGTGATTAACATGTTGACACTGATGACTGATTTTAAGGATGTGTTGAGAGTGTAGAGGACCACTAGACTAGAGAGAGGTAGTCTCTGATACACCTGGATCACTGATGGACCAGTCACATTAATGTTGATGTTCTAGAACAGGATGTGTTGAGACTGTGGAGGACCACTAGACTAGAGAGAGGTAGTCTCTGATACACCTGGATCACTGATGGACCAGTCACATTAATGTTGATGTTCTAGAACAGGATGTGTTGAGACTGTGGAGGACCACTAGACTAGAGAGAGGTCGTCTCTGATACACCTGGATCACTGATGGACCAGTCACATTAATGTTGATGTTCTAGAACAGGATGTGTTGAGACTGTAGAGGACCACTAGACTAGAGAGAGGTAGTCTCTGATACACCTGGATCACTGATTGACCAGTCACATTTAATGAATGAAATTAAGAAGTGGTGGTAGGGTAGAATATATTTGTCTCACAGAGGTAGTTGTCTCACAGAGGTAGTTGTCTCACAGAGGTAGTTGTCTCACAGAGGTAGTTGTCTCTCAGAGGTACGCTGGTTGTCTCACAGAGGTTCGCTGGTTGTCTCTCAGAAGTACGCTGGTTGTCTCACAGAGGTAGCTGTCTTTCAGAGGTACGCTGGTTGTCTCACAGAGGTAGTTGTCTTTCAGAGGTACGCTGGTTGTCTCACAGAGGTATGCTGGTTGTCTCACAGAGGTACGCTGGTTGTCTCACAGAGGTACGCTGGTTGTCTCACAGAGGTACGCTGGTTGTCTCTCAGAGGTACGCTGGTTGTCTCTCAGAGGTACGCTGGTTGTCTCACAGAGGTACGCTGGTTGTCTCACAGAGGTACGCTGGTTTTCTCACAGAGGTACGCTGGTTGTCTCACAGAGGTACGCTGGTTGTCTCTCAGAGGTACACTGGTTGTCTCACAGAGGTACGCTGGTTGTCTCACAGAGGTACGCTGGTTGTCTCACAGAGGTACGCTGGTTGTCTCACAGAGGTAGTTGTCTCTCAGAGGTATGCTGGTTGTCTCTCAGAGGTACGCTGGTTGTCTCACAGAGGTACGCTGGTTGTCTCACAGAGGTACGCTGGTTGTCTCTCAGAGGTACGCTGGTTGTCTCACAGAGGTACGCTGGTTGTCTCACAGAGGTACGCTGATTGTCTCACAGAGGTACGCTGGTTGTCTCACAGAGGTAGTTGTCTCTCAGAGGTACGCTGGTTGTCTCACAGAGGTATGCTGGTTGTCTCTCAGAGGTACGCTGGTTGTCTCACAGAGGTAGTTGTCTCACAGAGGTACGCTGGTTGTCTCACAGAGGTAGTTGTCTCACAGAGGTACGCTGGTTGTCTCACAGAGGTAGTTGTCTCACAGAGGTACTCTGCTTGTCTCACAGAGGTAGTTGTCTCACAGAGGTAGTTGTCTCACAGAGATAGTTGTCTCACAGAGGTACGCTGGTTGTCTCACAGAGGTAGTTGTCTCACAGAGGTACGCTGGTTGTCTCACAGAGGTAGTTGACTCACAGAGGTAGTTGTCTCACAGAGGTACGCTGGTTGTCTCACAGAGGTAGTTGACTCACAGAGGTAGTTGTCTCACAGAGGTACGCTGGTTGTCTCACAGAGGTAGTTGTCTCACAGAGGTACGCTGGTTGTCTCACAGAGGTAGTGTCTCACAGAGGTAGTTGACTCACAGAGGTAGTTGTCTCACAGAGGTACGCTGGTTGTCTCACAGAGGTAGTTGACTCACAGAGGTAGTTGTCTCACAGAGGTACGCTGGTTGTCTCACAGAGGTAGTTGTCTCACAGAGGTATGCTGGTTGTCTCACAGAGGTAGTTGACTCACAGAGGTACGCTGGTTGTCTCACAGAGGTAGTGTCTCACAGAGGTAGTTGTCTCACAGAGGTAGTTGAGTCACAGAGGTACGCTGGTTGTCTCACAGAGGTACGCTGGTTGTCTCACAGAGGTAGTTGTCTCACAGAGGTACGCTGGTTGTCTCACAGAGGTAGTTGTCTCACAGAGGTACGCTGGTTGTCTCACAGAGGTAGTTGTCTCACAGAGGTACGCTGGTTGTCTCTCAGAGGTAGTTGTCTCACAGAGGTACGCTGGTTGTCTCTCAGAGGTAGTTGTCTCACAGAGGTACGCTGGTTGTCTCACAGAGGTAGTTGTCTCACAGAGGTACGCTGGTTGTCTCTCAGAGGTAGTTGTCTCACAGAGGTACGCTGGTTGTCTCTCAGAGGTAGTTGTCTCACAGAGGTACGCTGGTTGTCTCACAGAGGTAGTTGTCTCACAGAGGTACGCTGGTTGTCTCTCAGAGGTAGTTGTCTCACAGAGGTACGCTGGTTGTCTCTCAGAGGTAGTTGTCTCACAGAGGTACGCTGGTTGTCTCACAGAGGTATGCTGGTTGTCTCACAGAGGTACGCTGGACTCATTTAGGTGGTGGATCTCAATTAGGATTTGTGACGTTAGAGAAGTGATATGAGACAAGGAGTCCCAGAGAGAGACTACATCTTCTAGTGTTCATGTTAATGATGTTCTCACTGTCTTCCATCTACTCTACATATTTACAGTTGACATCAAAAAGGAGAGGAGTAAGTAGTATTTTTAAATAATACTTTAAATACTAAGATGTAACTTCTAGTGAAGTAGAACACTTCATGTTGTACATATTAATGTTCCCTGACTTTTATCTGATGTTAGATCATTGATATGAGACAAGGAGTCCCAGAGAGAGAGACAACATCTTCTAGTGTTCATGTTACCTCTGGTCTCTGAATAATAATGTTCTCACTGTCTTCCATCTACTCTACATGTTTACAGATGACCTCAGGAAGGAGAAGGGTAAGTAGTGTCTTCAGATCATCTCTTTGCTAAATTTAATTAAACACTGTTTTTTTTAGCACAAAGGCATAATCGGTAGTTGCTACATCCATTTTTTGATTTATAAATTAATTATATGTACCCACTGATTCTTGAAGAATATAATTTATAAATGATTAAAGAGCTTAGTTTAACTGTTGTACCCCATCAGAACCCAAAATATAACCTTGTTTTATCTCAATGTTTGTAAACAAAGTAAATGCAAGCAGACACTATACAGCCTCCAAACATATTTAAAACTATAATGTATATACAGTATAATGGATGGTCAGTCCTTACATCCATAGATCTGTCTAAGAATTTGAGAGTGATATTATTTCTCCAACCCCTCCCTCAGCTTTTTACCAAAACAACAGTGGATCATGTTTTGTTATCGTTTCAACTTCTGATTGACCCCAGATGTTCCTTCTGATGTTAGAACAGTGGTATGAGACAAAGGCCGGGATTCAACTCAAGACGCATTATAACACCACACACTATAACAGACTTTTAAAGGTATTTTACGCTTGAGTCGACATGTGCAGTGTTGACCATGAATGTGAAATGAAGGCCAGTGGAAAATGCCTTTAAAAACCTGCACTGTCAGATGTGAAGTGCCCTGCTGTATAGTGCACATTGGATTGAATCCCGACCAAGGAGTCCCAGAGAGAGAGACTACATCTTCTAGTGTTCATGTTAATGATATTCTCACTGTCTTCCATCTGCTCTACATGTTTACAGGTGACCTCTGTAACCAGAATTGTAAGTAGTGTCTTCAGATCATCACTTCGATAACATTATTTGAACCACAAAAGTAACATTTTCTTTAATTTACCGACTTCAAGTACGAAAACATTTTAAGAAGGTTATTTTGAGCTCATTGAAGATGTTAGTTCTGATGTTAGATCATTGATATGAGACAAGGAGTCCCAGAGAGAGAGACTACATCTAGTGTTCATGTTAATAATGTTCTCACTGTCTTCCATCTACTCTACATGTTTACAGATGAACTCTGGGAGCAGAAATGTAAGTAGTGTCTTCAGATCTTCACTTTACTACAATTATGTGAAGCATATTAAGTCTTTTTTTGTGGCTGAGCACATTGAAGATGTTCCTTCTGATGTTGGAACAGTGGTATGAGACAAGGGCCGGGATTCATTTCAAGACGCATTATGACACAGCACACTATAACAGACTTTTAAAGGTATTTTACACTTGAGTCGACATGTGCAGTGTTGACCATGAATGTGAAATGAAGGCCAGTGGAAAATGCCTTTAAAAACCTGCATTGTCAGATGTGAAGTGCCCTGCTGTATAGTGCACATTGGATTGAATCCTGACCAAGGAGTCCCAGAGACAGACTACATCCTCTAGTGTTCATGTTAATGATGTTAATGATGTCTTCCATCTACTCTATATGTTTACAGATTACCTCACTGAGAATCGAGGTAAGTACTGTCTTCAAATCATCACTTTGATAATGTTATTAGAACCACAAAAGTAACATTTTCTTTAATTTACCGACTTCAAGTACGAAAACGTTTTAAGAAGGTTATTTTGAGCTCATTGAAGATGTTAGTTCTGATGTTAGATCATTGATATGAGACAAGGAGTCCCAGAGAGAGACTACATCTAGTGTTCATGTTAATAATGTTCTCACTGTCTTTCATCTACTCTACATGTTTACAGATGACCTCAGGAAGGAGAAGGGTAAGTAGTGTCCTCAGATCATCTCTTTGCAAGAATTATGTGAACCATTTTATAAAGGCTATTCGTAATCCAATTCAAAACTTACCTTGAGGCCACAGGTACGTGATGAACAGACAGTTTGAAACCTTTAACCCCATCAACACTTTGTACAGAGATAAGAGTCATATTGCTGAGAACCATGTCCCCAGAGACACATTTTCGTCTCGTGTTAATTTTTGTTACTCCTGCAACTCAGGAAGATACTCTTTGGTCCACCTCTTCCAGAACAAGTCTGACATACGCTGAGAGTACAAACCATTAGGAACACCTTCCTAATATTGTGTTGCAACCCCTTTTGCCCCAATTTGTTAGGGGATGGACTTTACAAGGTGTTGAAAGCATTCCCAAGGGATACCAGTCCATGTTGACTCCAACACTTGACTCATCTGACATCAATCTATAGACCTGTACCCCTTTCTTTTCTTTCCAAAATAATTGAGCGTGCTATCTCTGATTAACTCTCTCGTTATTGCTCTCAGAACAATCTTCTTGACCCTAACCAGTCAGGCTTCAGGCCGGGTCACTCAACCGAGACTGTTCTTCTTTGTGCCACGGAGGCTCTCCGTACTGACAAAGCAGACTCTCTCTCATCTATTCTCATCCTCCCAGATCTATCCACTGCCTTCGACACTGGGAACCATCAGTAGAGAGCATCTGGGTCTGCACCATGTTCTCTCACTACTGGTGTCACCCAGGGTTCTGTTCTAGTTTCTCTCCTCTTCTCTCTATACACCAAGTCACTTGGCTCATTCATATCATCACACCTCTCCATCACAATTGACAACTCCACAGTGTCGCACACCCAGAGTGCAAAGAACCTTGGCGTGAACCTAGACAACAACCTGTCGTTCTCTGAAAACATCAAAGCAGCGTCTCGCTACCGCAGGTTCATGCTCTACAACATCCATATGACCATACCCCACACAGGAAGCAGCACAGGTCCTAATCCAGGCACTTGTCATCTCCATTCTTGACTAATAGAAATCTCTGTTGGCTGGGCTCTCTGCTTGTGCCATGAAACCCCTGCAATTTATCCAGAATGCTACAGCCCGCCTGGTTTTCAACCTTCCCAAGTTCTCTCATGTCAACCCCCTCCTTTGCACAATCCACTGGCTTCCAGTCAAATCTTGCGTCCACTACAAGATCATGGTGCTTGCCTACGTAGCAGCAAGAAGAACTGCCCCTCCCTTCTTTCAGGCTATGAGCAAACCCTACACCCCGTTCTCCCACCTCTGGTCTCTTGGCCCTTCCACCCCTGGGAGGGCAGCTCTCGCTCAGTCCAGTCCAAGCTCTCTCTGTCCTGGCACCCTAATGGTGGAACCATGAGTTTTATACACCAATGAGCGGAATGTTTCTTTAGAGACAGATTTTTGGTGTTATTTTTGTAGTAATAGGATTTCATTCAGTCATTCAATTCAGCAGTGCAGGACAGTTTCTTTCACTGAAACTTAATTTGTTCTTTGATAAGTTGACAAAATTCTGCTTTTTTTAAAAGAGTTGGGTTTAAGCTCCATCTATATGTCCCTTGAACTCCATCTGGCATCCAAACAGAACGTGTGAGGGGAGAATGATCTGAGCTAGTTCTGGATAAATACTCAATTTACACAACTCTATGGGTTACCTGTGCTAATAGGAGAAAGATCATCAATCCAGGTATTAGAGTGCAGGTAGGAGTAGAATGAGTAATCCCCGTCTTGGGGGTGGAGCTATCTCCATGTGTCTTTCAAATGTAAGTCTTTCATAAATGATAGAGTGCATTTGGCTGACTTAGTCAATGAGGTTGCTTTAGTGGAGGATGTATTCAGAATCTGATCCAGACAAAAAATCAAGTTGCCCCAAACTAAGAGTGTTCCCTGAAATTCCGTTACCTTGGGTTATATTTCTTGAATAAAAATATGATAATCATAATTGGGTGCATATACATTAAGCAAGGTCCAAGATTCAGAATACATTCTGCCATGGACCACTATATAACGTCCCAGTAGATCAATATTTATTTTCGTTACACAGAAGGGTAAATTCTGATTAATCAACACAGCTACTCCCTGTGTCTTTGTGTTATATGAAGACCTGTCCTGCCAATCAAATCACATTTATTTATATAGCCCTTCGTACATCAGCTGATATCTCAAAGTGCTGTACAGAAACCCAGCCTAAAACCCCAAACAGCAAGCAATGCAGGTGTAGAAGCACAGTGGCTAGGAAAAACTCCCTAGAAAGGCCAAAACCTAGGAAGAAACCAGGCTATGTGGGGTGACCAGTCCTCTTCTGGCTGTGCCGGGTGGAGATTATAACAGAACATGGCCAAGATGTTCAAATGTTCATAAATGACCAGCATGGTCAAATAATAATAATCACAGGCAGAACAGTTGAAACTGGAGCAGCAGCACGGCCAGGTGGACTGGGGACAGCAAGGAGTCATCATGTCAGGTAGTCCTAGAGCTCAGGTCCTCCGAGAGAGAGAAAGAAAGAGAGAAAGAGAGAATTAGAGAGAGCATACTTAAATTCACACAGGACACCGGATAGGACAGGAGAATTACTCCAGATATATCAGACTGACCCTAGCCCCCCGACACATAAACTACTGCAGCATAAATACTGGAGGCTGAGATAGGAGGGGTCAGGAGACACTGTGGCCCCATCCGATGTCACCCCCGGACAGGGCCAAACAGGAAGGATATAACTCCACCCACTTTGCCAAAGCACAGCCCCCACACCACTAGAGGGATATCTTCAACCACCAACTTACCATCTTGAGACGAGGCCGAGTATAGCCCACAAAGATTTCCGCCACAGCACAACCCAAGGGGGGGCGCCAACCCAGACAGGAAGATCACATCAGTGACTCAACCCACTCAAGTGGCGCACCCCTCCTAGGGACAGTATGAAAGAGCCCTAGTAAGCCAGTGACTCATCCCCTGTAATAGGGTTAGAGGCAGAGAATCCCAGTGGAAAGAGGGGAACCGGCCAGGCAGAGACAGCAAGGGCGGTTCGTTGCTCCAGAGCCTTTCCGTTCACCTTCACGCTCCTGGGCCAGACTACAGTCAATCATATGACCCACTGAAGAGTTGAGTCTTCAGTAAAGACTTAAAGGTTGAGACCGAGTTTGCGTCTCTCACATGGTTAGGCAGACCATTCCATAAAAATGGAGCTCTATGTATGTATGGCAGGACCAAATCAGGACCAAATCAGAGAGATAGGTAGGAGCAAACCCATGTAATGCTTTGTAGGTTAGCAGTAAAACCTTGAAATCAGCCCTTGCCTTGACAGGAAGCCAGTGTAGGGAGGCTAGCACTGGAGTAATATGATCACATTTTTTGGTTCTAGTCAGGATTCTAGCAGCCGTATTTAGCACTAACTGAAGTTTATTTAGTGCTTTATCCGGGTAGCGGGAAAGTAGAGCATTGCAGTAGTCTAACCTAGAAGTGACAAAAGCATGGATTCATTTTTCTGCTTTTGGCCTCTGCATACCCTCTGTCAGCCTCCATATGTTGGTAAATGTGGACTAGATCTCTGGCTAATCTGACCATAACTATCCTCCTTAATCCTGTTTACAAGTAAAAACTCAACCAGGAAGTACCAGTGAAACGCTCAATTCGGAAGTGGTGAGGAGTTTACCACATCAGTCACCTGCTTCATTAAAGTGCATCGATGACATCGTTCCCACAGTGGCTGTACATACATGTCCCAACCAGAAGCCATGGATTACAGGCAGCATCCGCACTGAGCAGAAGGCTGCCGCTTTCAAGGAGCAGGACACAAACCCAGACGCTTAGAATAAATCATGTTATTCCCTCAGATGAATCATCAAACAGGCAAAGCATCAATACAGGAGTAAGATCAAATCCTACTGCACAAGCTCTGACACTTGTCGGATGTAGCAGGGCTCGCAAACTATCACAGATTAGAAAGGGAAACGCAGCCACAAGCTGCCCAGTGACACGAGCCTAGCAGATGAGCTAAATGCCGTCTACGCTCCAGTCGAGAGAAGAAACACTAAACCATGAGTTCCGGGCGGCTGTGTGACCACGCTCTCGGTAGCCAATGTGTGTGAGACCTTTAAACAGGTTCTTCACTCACAAAGCCGCAGGGTCAGACGGATTTGCAGGACTCGTACTCAGAGCATGCGCTGACCAGCTGGCAAGTGTCTTTACTGACATTTTCAACCTTTCCCTGACCCAGTCTGTAATACCTTCATATTTCAAGCAGACCACCATAGTCCCTGTGTCCAACAACGCCAAGGTAACCTGTCTAAATGACTATTGCCGCTTAGACTCACATCAATATCCTTGAAATGCTTTGAAAGGCTGATCATGGCTCACATCAACACCATCATTCAAGACACCCTGGACCCACCCCAATTCGCATACCACCCCAACAGATCCACAGATGACACAATCTCTATTGCACTCTACACTACCCTTTCCCACCTGGACAAAAGGAACACCTACGTGAGAATGCTGTTCATTGACTACAGCTCAGCATTCAACACCATGGTGCCCTCCAAGTTCATCACTAAGCTAAGGACCCTGGGACTGAACACCTCCCTCTGCAACTGGATCCTGGACTTGCTGACGGGTCGCCCCAAGGTGGTGAGGGTAGAAACAATACATCCGCCATGCTGACCCTCAACATGGGGGCCCTTCAGGGGTGCGTACTTAGTCCTCTCGGGTACTCCCTGTTCACCCATGACTACATGGCCACTTAGAACTCCAACACCATCATTAAGTTTGCAGACGGTGATAGGCCTGATCACTGAAAACAATGAGACAGCCTTGGGGAGGAGGTCAGATACCTGGCAGTGTGATGACAGGACAACAACCTCTCCCTCAACGTCAGTAAGACAAAGGAGCTGAGCCAAGATTTGATTTGAGTTGCCCCATGGTGAATTTCTCCAAAAGGTACAGCCTGTCTTTGCTGTTCTCGGTCCGGTCTTCGATAGCGTGTTCAAAGCCATGCACACAGAACCTGCCGTCTAGTGGGTCACCCTTAAACATGGGTACAAAGATATGTAGTCTAGTGGGTCACCCTTAAACACGGGTACAAAGAACCTGTAGTGTAGTGGGTCTCCCAGTGGTACACTAAGAGGTGGTAATTAGGACAAACTTTGTTGCCTTACCAGCATTTTAGTGATAGCATTTTGGTGTAGCAGAATGTTGACAATACTGCCCATGTTGTCAGCTCCACCCTGGTCTGGGTTGAAAGGCCTTCCTCCCCTCATTGGAAGTTACAGCTGCCTCTTTTGGTCTTACAACAGGCTCTACTGTGTGTGAGTTGACCTATGATGAACAGTGCTGTATGTGGTGGTAGTCCTTAGTTATAACACAGTATATTGACCCTGGCCCTGTGCAGTATGAACAGACATGGTGAACAATGGGGATCCCAGGTCAGCCATGATGTGTGACTGTGTGGTATGGATACCTGTGACAACCTGAGTGGTGGTGGGCACCATTTTGCTTTGAGTAACCTTCCCCATGGTATCTTCAGACCTTCCCATTGCATTCAGGTATCGTTCATTAAATCATCTGATTTGTTTCCCCATTCCTTGAGTGGCTTCCTACTCATGGAATACATTCATCTTAGCACTGTTAGCCAATATTTCAGCTTCAAGCTCCAAACATTTATTTTGTGCCTTGAGTTGAGCCTCCTGTTTCTCCAGTGCTTGTTTCCTATTCAATGCTTCAGCTTTAACCAGTAAGGCTTCCCTTTCAGCCTTCAAATAGAGCCTGGTAGAAGATGTGATGGATTGTCCTGAGTGCCTGCTGTGTTGTGATCTATTTACATGTTCTGATGAGACATTGGAGAAACTTGGCTGGACCTCCTCATAACTTTTTTAGCCGCTGTTTATTACTGTGCTTCTTCCATCCATGCGTCCAAAATGGTTGCAAAACGTTCCAGTGTTGCTGCGTTTGGGCCATAATGTTCAACATTACACTTGCCTTCTCAGCAGATAACAAAGCCTTTATGGACTCATTGAGATCAGGCACCAACTTAACCAACTTTGAGTAATCTTTGTGTCAGCAAAGATTTCAACATTTCCATCATCTCCCATAAGTTGTGTGATCTCATTTATCTTTTAGTAAGTGCACCCAACTTAGCACTTCTCGATCATTTTAAAAGTTTTGCAATGTTTCCATTGGATCCATTGGAAAGGCAGGTAAGAGCACTGAACATCAAATCCCATTCAATTCCATTGATTTGCAACCATCAGCACGGTATGAACACATTTTAGCACGGCATAGGTTAATGAATGAGACAAAAATGAAGTCATCACAACTCAGACACAGCAGCCAATAAGCAAAGCGTCCTCTTTTTGCCGCTCCACAATGTGTTCTTGTCTCAGCGCGCAAATCCAACAACAAAAGACACACACGATTCCAAGCTACATGAGCGATCGATTCCAAGCTTACAAGTTCCACAAATTCATTCAACACACAGAACAGAACCAAAAACGGAAGAACAAGCACACTTTTCTCCCCTTTATTCACAGTGAATAGCTCAAATCAAACAGTCACAGAGCTTCAATAGCATCAGTCACTTCTAACACAGTCACTGGGAACATTCATTTACAGTTGAGGAGCGCCACTAGTTTAACCTCTGGTCTGATGAGTGATCACGTTCATACACCTTTCGTCAGCGTTCCATTCAGCTACGTTTTTTTGTCAAATATAACGGCAATTCGTAATCCAGTCATGTGATGTCGCCATCAGACACGCTTCCAAAGTAACCACAAAACAGGGAATCCAACGCTTCTATAGTGTAACAACAGAAATGTATTTGCCAGACAAAGGCCCCACAGGTAATTTCATAGGCTAGAAAACAAAAGAGTATATAGTAGAAGGTTTCTTAGTTCATGTAATAGTGATTAAAAAACTGTATTGTAACACATTACCCGAGTCCTAGCTGACCCATAATGCCAACGTTCTCAATTTGAATTATACACACGAGTGCCCTTTACTCACTTACTGGTTCCAAAAGGAAACCCCTATTTTGAAAAGGTTCTTCAAAGCACACCTTAAGTCTACAAAGGTTCAAAATGAACTGACGGGCCTCCCAAGTGGCGCAGTGATCTAAGGCATTGCATCAGGCTAGCTGTGCCGCTAGAGATTCTGGGTTTGAGTCCAGGCACTGTCGCAGCTGGCCGCGACCGGGAGACCAATGGGGCCCAGCATCGTCCGGATAGGGGAGGGTTTGGCCGGCTGGGATGTCCTTGTCCCATCGTGTACCAGCGACTCCTGTGGCGGGCCGGGCACAGTGCACGCTGACACCGTCACTAGGTGTACGGTGGTTCCTCCAACACATTGGTTCGGCTGGCTTCCGGGTTAAGTGGGCATTGTGTCATTTGGTTGGGTTGTGTTTCGGAAGAAATGGAAAAAACGACCTTTGCCTCTCCCGAGTCCGTATGGGAGTTGCAGCGATGAGACTAGACTGTAACTACCAACTGGGGAGAAAAAGGGGTCAAATACACTAAATAAAACACGACCTGATGGCAGAGTATAGGTTCTTAAATTAACCGTAAGGCTTTTTTTAAACCTTATATTATCCAAAAAGATCATACAGGAACCTTTTATAGAGTGTAGACTAGAGAGGTAGCCAACACATGTTGATTCCCCCTTGGACACCACTGATGTGTCTAATTGACTATATGTATGTGTTTAACCTTTTATAGAGTGTAGACTAGAGAGGTAGCCAACACATGTTGATTCCCCCTTGGACACCACTGATGTGTCTAATTGACTATATGTATGTGTTTAACCTTTTATAGAGTGTAGACTAGAGAGGTAGCCAACACATGTTGATTCCCCCTTGGACACCACTGATGTGTCTAATTGACTATATGTATGTGTTTAACCTTTTATAGAGTGTTTAGCCAACACATGTTGATTCCCCCTTGGACACCACTGATGTGTCTAATTGACTATATGTATGTGTTTAACCTTTTATAGAGTGTAGACTAGAGAGGTAGCCAACACATGTTGATTCCCCCTTGGACACCACTGATGTGTCTAATTGACTATATGTATGTGTTTAACCTTTTATAGAGTGTAGACTAGAGAGTAGCCAACACATGTTGATTAGCACTGAACTAATTGACATGTTGATTCCCCCTTGGACACCACTGATGTGTCTAATTGACTATATGTATGTGTTTAACCTTTTATAGAGTGTAGACTAGAGAGGTAGCCAACACATGTTGATTCCCCCTTGGACACCACTGATGTGTCTAATTGACTATATGTATGTGTTTAACCTTTTATAGAGTGTAGACTAGAGAGGTAGCCAACACATGTTGATTCCCCTTGGACACCACTGATGTGTCTAATTGACTATATGTATGTGTTTAACCTTTTATAGAGTGTAGACTAGAGAGGTAGCCAACACATGTTGATTCCCCTTGGACACCACTGATGTGTCTAATTGACTATATGTATGTGTTTAACCTTTTATAGAGTGTAGACTAGAGAGGTAGCCAACACATGTGTCTAATTGACTATATGTATGTGTTTAACCTTTTATAGATTCCCCATGTTGATTCCCCCTTGGACACCACTGATGTGTCTAATTGACTATATGTATGTGTTTATCTGTAGAAATCCTGACTTCTCAGATGGGTAAGTATTAAGGCTTTGTTACCTACTGTATATGATGGCTTATAAATGTTAGCTTTGTCAATGGAGTTGAGTGGTGATGAGTGGCTGTGGACTGTACCTCCGACTATCAGTCGATACTTGTAAAAATGTCCATTCTTAAACTCTTACCGTGAACCTGTTTGTCCTGTGTAATTGTGTGCCTTTCTTTGTTTGCTGAAATCTGTAGTTTATTAAAGTAGCATTTTAGGTGACCTCTGCCAAAGGAATTGTTGTGTGAAGGAGCATCATCACCCATCATTGTACAGCTGATTTAAAAAAAATTGGGGCAGTGAACGCCTAGAATAAAATGTTTAATGAAAAACTATGGATTTCCAGTCCAACTGACAACGCTATAACAATCAGGACAAGGATAAGACCAGCTACACAGTATGTAATACATACAGTTAAATAATGGATATGTATAAGACCAGCTACACAGTACGTAATACATACAGTTAAATAATGGATATGTATAAGACCAGCTACACAGTATGTAATACATACAGTTAAATAATGGATATGTATAAGACCAGCTACACAGTATGTAATACATACAGTTAAATAATGGATATGTATAAGACCAGCTACACAGTATGTAATACATACAGTTAAATAATGGATATGTATAAGACCAGCTACACAGTATGTAATACATACAGTTAAATAATGGATATGTATAAGACCAGCTACACAGTATGTAATACATACAGTTAAATAATGGATATGTATAAGACCAGCTACACAGTATGTAATACATACAGTTAAATAATGGATATGTATAAGACCAGCTACTATCATACAGTTAAATAATGGATATTCTCCAGTATGTAATACATACAGTTAAATAATGGATATGTATAAGACCAGCTACACAGTATGTAATACATACAGTTAAATAATGGATATGTATAAGACCAGCTACACAGTAGGTAATACATACAGTTAAATAATGGATATGTATAAGACCAGCTACACAGTATGTAATACATACAGTTAAATAATGGATATGTATAAGACCAGCTACACAGTCTGTAATACATACAGTTAAATAATGGATATGTATAAGACCAGCTACACAGTATGTAATACATACAGTTAAATAATGGATATGTATAAGACCAGCTACACAGTATGTAATACATACAGTTAAATAATGGATATGTATAAGACCAGCTACACAGTATGTAATACATACAGTTAAATAATGGATATGTATAAGACCAGCTACACAGTACGTAATACATACAGTTAAATAATGGATATGTATAAGACCAGCTACACAGTATGTAATACATACAGTTAAATAATGGATATGTATAAGACCAGCTACACAGTATGTAATACATACAGTTAAATAATGGATATGTATAAGACCAGCTACACTTAAAATATTTAGATGTATGTAATACATACAGTTAAATAATGGATATGTATAAGACCAGCTACACAGTATGTAATACATACAGTTAAATAATGGATATGTATAAGACCAGCTACACAGTATGTAATACATACAGTTAAATAATGGATATGTATAAGACCAGCTACACAGTATGTAATACATACAGTTAAATAATGGATATGTATAAGACCAGCTACACAGTATGTAATACATACAGTTAAATAATGGATATGTATAAGACCAGCTACACAGTATGTAATACATACAGTTAAATAATGGATATGTATAAGACCAGCTACACAGTATGTAATACATACAGTTAAATAATGGATATGTATAAGACCAGCTACACAGTACGTAATACATACAGTTAAATAATGGATATGTATAAGACCAGCTACACAGTATGTAATACATACAGTTAAATAATGGATATGTATAAGACCAGCTACACAGTACGTAATACATACAGTTAAATAATGGATATGTATAAGACCAGCTACACAGTACGTAATACATACAGTTAAATAATGGATATGTAATTATGTAATGGATATAATGGATATGTATAAGAGCATTAAGTTGTCGTGCCTGATTGAAGTCGTAATTTTTTACTCCATTGCGTTATAACCGTTTTTATCCAAAACTACGTATTTCAGCAAACAAAAAGGCACACAGTTACACAGGACACACATAGGTACAAAGAAAGCATTAAAGAATGGGGATTTACAAGTATGGACAAGTATGAACTAGTGAGTGACTGGATGTAGTGACGGTACACTCTTCTGGGTGCATCGCTCTAGAAGTCATTATGGAAGATATCCTTATTACAGGGTTCTAAACTATAGCTTCAGTATATGCTGGCTTCCAGTACATCAATAATACATTGACAATGTCTAAACTTTTGTGTACAGTGATGAACAACCTGTATATCTCAATGATTAATATTGGTTAAAAATAATGTCTCCACAGATTTTGTGAACACAAACTGGAGTCCAGGTAAAGGAAGAACTGATTTCTAATATTTTGAATGTACTTTTTCTTTGAATCTTGTTTGCAGTTATAGTATGTTAGATAATTAATGTAGTAAATGTTTTATTACATTGTGTCAGTGTGTTTGGCACTAAATTTGACTGAAGTTACCATCAATCTCATCACTGGCATAACACAGTTTCTCTGGACCCCCGTAAGGTCGGAGTTCCCCCCCCCTAAAATAAAAATTGAAGTATAGACTACCAATCGCTGGCCATGGTGCTGAAATCGCGACATGTCTATGCGGCTGCATGCCTATCAAATCGACTAGTACGGTCTGGATGGTCTTCTGACTTATAAAACGGTGGGCAATCCAACAATGAAGTCATGTAAACATAAACAAAGAAGTCATGTAAACATAAACAAAGAAGTCATGTAAACATAAACAAAGAAGTCATGTAAACATGAACAAAGAAGTCATGTAAACATAAACAAAGAAGTCATGTAAACATAAACAAAGAAGTCATGTAAACATAAACAAAGAAGTCATGTAAACATAAGCAAAGAAGTCATGTAAACATGAACAAAGAAGTCATGTAAACATAAACAAAGAAGTCATGTAAACATAAACAAAGAAGTCATGTAAACATAAACAAAGAAGTCATGTAAACATAAACAAAGAAGTCATGTAAACATGAACAAAGAAGTCATGTAAACATAAACAAAGAAGTCATGTAAACATAAACAAAGAAGTCATGTAAACATAAACAAAGAAGTCATGTAAACATAAACAAAGAAGTCATGTAAACATCATGTAAACATGAACAAAGAAGTCATGTAAACATAAACAAAGAAGTCATGTAAACATAAACAAAGAAGTCATGTAAACATAAACAAAGAAGTCATGTAAACATAAACAAAGAAGTCATGTAAACATAAACAAAGAAGTCATGTAAACATAAACAAAGAAGTCATGTAAACATGAACAAAGAAGTCATGTAAACATAAACAAAGAAGTCATGTAAACATAAACAAAGAAGTCATGTAAAACATAAACATAAAAAAGTCATGTAAACATAAACAAAGAAGTCATGTAAACATAAACAAAGAAGTCATGTAAACATAAACAAAGAAGTCATGTAAACATAAACAAAGAAGTCATGTAAACATAAACAAATAAGTCATGTAAACATAAACAAAGAAGTCGTAAACATGAACAAAGAAGTCATGTAAACATAAACAAAGAAGTCATGTAAACATAAACAAAGAAGTCATGTAAACATAAACAAAGAAGTCATGTAAACATAAACAAAGAAGTCATGTAAACATGAACAAAGAGTCATGTAAACATAAACAAAGAAGTCATGTAAACATAAACAAAGAAGTCATGTAAACATAAACAAAGAAGTCATGTAAACATAAACAAAGAAGTCATGTAAACATAAACAAAGAAGTCATGTAAACATAAACAAAGAAGTCATGTAAACATAAACAAAGAAGTCATGTAAACATAAACAAAGAAGTCATGTAAACATGAACAAAGAAGTCATGTAAACATAAACAAAGAAGTCATGTAAACATAAACAAAGAAGTCATGTAAACATAAACAAAGAAGTCATGTAAACATAAACAAAGAAGTCATGTAAACATGAACAAAGAAGTCATGTAAACATAAACAAAGAAGTCATGTAAACATAAACAAAGAAGTCATGTAAACATAAACAAAGAAGTCATGTAAACATAAACAAAGAAGTCATGTAAACATAAACAAAGAAGTCATGTAAACATAAACAAAGAAGTCATGTAAACATAAACAAAGAAGTCATGTAAACATGAACATATTTTTAAGTAATTCTAGAGCCTGATTTCAGGGACTGTCAGCTTGTGGGCTCCCGAGTGACGCAGCGGTCTAAGGCACCATCTCAGTGCTAGAGGCGTCACTACATGGTTTGATCCCGGGCTGTATCCCAACTGGCTGTGATCGGGAGTACCATAGGACGGCGCACAATTGGCCCAGCGTCGTACGGGTTAGGGGAGGTTTTGGCCTGGGTAGGCCCTCATTGTAAAATAAGAATTTGTTTCTTAACTGAATTGCCTAGTTAAATAGAAGTTAAATAAAACAATTATTGGTTAATTATTGATGTTACTGAACTGCTGTATTTGAAGTACAACTCCCTTCTGCCCAGTTTCACTGATGTTGCTATGGCAACTCAAGCCGTTTCTACCATCCCTGACTATCCCATCAAACTATCAATCAGTTTCTTTTTCACTTTTTCAGTCACATTCCTGTAGCCAAAAAAAAACACATTTAGCTTCCTATCACATATGGAAAAGAAAAAGGTTTATGAATGAATTTATGGAGGGTTACTGTCCAAATGATTTATTATATATACTGTGCGTATACTGTATAATAAATTGTCTCTTGGGCTCCCCACCTTCCTGGGACTGCTGGGGTGTCAGATATGCCAGTGTTTCTCCCCATATGTTCACTAAGATTAAAGTTATTATAGGTCTGCATAGTTTGAGGTCTGGGTTGAACAACACAAATGTCCTTTAACAGTAGTTTGTTATATCCATCAGTATGTTGCTCATTTTCATAACCAACAGTCTCTTACTCTATATTTCAGACTTTGAAACCATCAGAAGACATGAAGGTGTGTTTTATACTCTGTGACATCCACAAATTATTACATACCATATGAAACGTAACATATGATACCAAACAGTGTCTCGGATGTCATTGTGTTTACCATAGTGTATTATACCACTGATGTTGATGTCAGTGTGTTTACCATAGTGTATTATACCACTGATGTTGATGTCAGTGTGTTTACCATAGTGTATTATACCACTGATGATGATGTCATTGTGTTTACCATAGTGTATTATACCACTGATGATGATGTCATTGTGTTTACCATAGTGTATTATCCCACTGATGTTGATGTCATGATGTCATTGTGTTTACCATAGTGTATTATACCACTGATGTCATGATGTCATTGTGTTTACCATAGTGTATTATACCACTGATGTTGATGTCATGATGTCATTGTGTTTACCATAGTGTATTATACCACTGATGTTGATGTCATGATGTCATTGTGTTTACCATAGTGTATTATACCACTGATGTTGATGTCATGATGTCATTGTGTTTACCATAGTGTATTATACCACTGATGTTGATGTCATTGTGTTTACCATAGTGTATTATACCACTGATGTTGATGTCATGATGTCATTGTGTTTACCATAGTGTATTATACCACTGATGTTGATGTCATGATGTCATTGTGTTTACCATAGTGTATTATACCACTGATGTTGATGTCATGATGTCATTGTGTTTACCATAGTGTATTATACCACTGATGTTGATGTCATTGTGTTTACCATAGTGTATTATACCACTGATGTTGATGTCATGATGTCATTGTGTTTACCATACTGTATTATACCACTGATGTAATGATGTCATTGTGTTTACCATAGTGTATTATACCACTGATGTTGATGTCATTGTGTTTACCATAGTGTATTATACCACTGATGTTGATGTCATGATGTCATTGTGTTTACCATAGTGTATTATACCACTGATGTTGATGTCGTGATGTCATTGTGTTTACCATAGTGTATTATACCACTGATGTTGATGTCATGATGTCATTGTGTTTACCATAGTGTATTATACCACTGATGTTGATGTCGTGATGTCATTGTGTTTACCATAGTGTATTATACCACTGATGTTGATGTCATTGTGTTTACCATAGTGTACTATACCACTGATGTTGATGTCGTGATGTCATTGTGTTTACCATAGTGTATTATACCACTGATGTTGATGTCGTGATGTCATTGTGTTTACCATAGTGTATTATACCACTGATGTTGATGTCATGATGCCATAGTGTACTATACCACTGATGTTGATGTCATGATGTCATGATGTCATTGTGTTTACCATAGTGTATTATACCACTGATGTTGATGTCATGATGTCATTGTGTTTACCGTAGTGTATTATACCACTGATGTTGATGTCGTGATGTCATTGTGTTTACCATAGTGTATTATACCACTGATGTTGATGTCATGATGCCATAGTGTACTATACCACTGATGTTGATGTCATGATGTCATGATGTCATTGTGTTTACCATAGTGTATTATACCACTGATGTTGATGTCATGATGTCATTGTGTTTACCGTAGTGTATTATACCACTGATGATGATGTCATTGTGTTTACCATAGTGTATTATACCACTGATGATGATGTAATGATGTCATTGTGTTTACCATAGTGTATTATACCACTGATGTTGATGTCATTGTGTTTACCATAGTGTATTATACCACTGATGTCATGATGTCATTGTGTTTACCATACTGTATTATACCACTGATGTTGATGTCATTGTGTTTACCATAGTGTATTATACCACTGATGTTGATGTCATGATGTCATCGTGTTTACCATAGTGTATTATACCACTGATGTTGATGTCATGATGTCATTGTGTTTACCATAGTGTATTATACCACTGATGATGATGTCATTATGTCATCGTGTTTAGCATACTGTATTATACCACTGATGATGATGTCATGATGTCATTGTGTTTACCATAGTGTATTATACCACTGATGATGATGTCATGATGTCATTGTGTTTACCGTAGTGTATTATACCACTGATGTTGATGTCATGATGTCATTGTGTTTACCATAGTGTATTATACCACTGATGTTGATGTCATTGTGTTTACCATAGTGTATTATACCACTGATGTTGATGTCATGATGTCATTGTGTTTACCATAGTGTATTATACCACTGATGTTGATGTCATGATGTCATTGTGTTTACCATAGTGTATTATACCACTGATGTTGATGTCATTGTGTTTACCATAGTGTATTATACCACTGATGTTGATGTCATGATGTCATCGTGTTTACCATAGTGTTTTAAACCAGTGATGTCATGATGTCATTGTGTTTACCGTAGTGTATTATACCACTGATGTTGATGTCATGATGTCATTGTGTTTACCATAGTGTATTATACCACTGATGTTGATGTCATGTGTTTACCATAGTGTATTATACCACTGATGTTGATGTCATGATGTCATCATTGTGTTTACCATAGTGTATTTAAACTGATGTTGATGTCATGATGTCATTGTGTTTACCATAGTGTATTATACCACTGATGTTGATGTCATGATGTCATTGTATTTACCACTGATGTTGTGTATTATACCACTGATGATGATGTCATGATGTCATTGTGTTTACCATAGTGTATTATACCACTGATGTTGATGTCATGATGTCATTGTGTTTACCATAGTGTATTATACCACTGATGTTGATGTCATGATGTCATTGTGTTTACCATACTGTATTATCCCACTGATGATGATGTCATTGTGTTTACCATACTGTATTATCCCGCTGATGTTGATGTCATGATGTCATTGTGTTTACCATACTGTATTATACCACTGATGTTGATGTCATTGTGTTTACCATACTGTATTATCCCACTGATGTTGATGTCATGATGTCATTGTGTTTACCATAGTGTATTATACCACTGATGTTGATGTCATGATGTCATTGTGTTTACCATAGTGCATTATACCACTGATGTTGATGTCATGATGTCATTGTGTTTACCATAGTGTATTATACCACTGATGTTGATGTAATGATGTCATTGTGTTTACCATAGTGTATTATACCACTGATGTTGATGTCATTGTGTTTACCATAGTGTATTATACCACTGATGTTGATGTCATGATGTGTTGGTAGAGCATGTGCATTGTGTTTTTACCACTGATGTTGATGTTGGTTTACAATAGTGTATTATACCACTGATGTTGATGTGTATGTATACCACTGTATTATACCACTGATGTTGATGTCATGTATGTATAAATGCATGTCATATTATTACTGATGTTGATGTTATGTCATTGTGTTTACCATAGTGTATTATACCACTGATGTTGATGTCATTGTGTTTACCATAGTGTATTATACCACTGATGTTGATGTCATGATGTCATTGTGTTTACCATAGTGTATTATACCACTGATGTTGATGTCATGATGTCATTGTTTACCATAGTGTATTATACCACTGATGATGATGTCATGATGTCATTGTGTTTACCATAGTGTATTATACCACTGATGTGATGATGTCATGATGTCATTGTGTTTACCATAGTGTATTATACCACTGATGTTGATGTCATTGTGTTTACCATAGTGTTATTTGATGTCATGATGTCATTGTGTTTACCATAGTGTATTATACCACTGATGTTGATGTCATGTCATTGTGTTTACCATAGTGTATTATACCACTGATGTTGATGTAATGATGTCATTGTGTTTACCACAGTGTATGTTTCTCTCCACAGTGGATGTGACTCTAGACCCTGATACTGCACATATTAAACTCATCCTGTCTGATGACGGGAAACAAGTGAGACATGGAGAACTAGATCAGGTTCTCTCTGACAACGGGAAGAGGTTTACAAATTGGTCCTGTGTCCTGGGAAATGAGGGCTTCTCAGGGAAGTTCTACTATGAGGTGAAGGTGGAGGGGAAGACTGAGTGGACTTTGGGGGTGGTCATACAGTCCATCAATAGGAATGAGAGTTTTATACCAATCCCTCATAATGGATACTGGACTGTGGAGCTGAAGGATGGAGAGTACACAGCTCACGCTGATTCCCCTGTCACCTTCACCCCGAGAGAGGAGCCCCAGAAGGTGGGGGTGTTTGTGGATTATGAGAAGAGACAGGTCTCCTTCTACAATGTGGAGGACAGGTCTCATATCTACTCTTTCACTGACTGCTCCTTCACTGAGAAACTCTATCCATTCTTCAACCCTGGTGATTCAGATAGTATTTCACTGGTCGTCTGTCCTGTGGATGCCACTGACTGACTGTTTTAAATCAAACAAGGTGCAATTGTTATTTGTGAAATGCTTGTTACTCTGCTAATGTGCAGTAAATATACTGTATATAATTTTAAAAAGTGCTGAACAAGTAGTTATATTGACAACATCCGTCCGAGCTCATTTATGTCTTAGTGGAAATGACGGATTGTCTCTTATCCGCTCCTCGTTCCACACTCACTCAACAGCCTGCCTCACTGCCTGATAGATAGTCAGCAGCAGCAGATCACATTTAAATATATATATTTTTGAAATGGCATGTTGGCCGCGGTGCAATCTAGAAGTTGAACAACCCACGACCAGTATATTTTCACCTGCGACATCGTTTTCAAAGTAACCCAATTACAGGAATTTGCGAACATTGCAACCCTGAGTTCAAGTGCGAAACCGAAAGTATCCTTGGCTGTAGACCGTTGGTTGTAATGTAGCCCAGGCGTATGACTCTAATGCAGCCTTCTGTTACTCTTTAAGGTCCAATGATCTTTATATACTGAACAAAAATATAAACGCAATATGCAACAATTTCAAAGGTTTTACTGAGTTACAGTTCATGTAAGGTAATCAGTCAATTAAAATAAATAAATTTGGCCCTAATCTATGGATTTCACATAACTGGGCAGGGGCATAACCATGGGTGGGCCTGGGAGGGCATAGGCCCACCCACGTGGGAGCCAGGCCCAATGACTAGGGAGCCAGGCCCAGCCAATTGGAATGAGATTTTCCACAAAAAAGGGCTTTATTAGAGACAGAAATAGTTTCATCAGCTGTCCGGGTGGCTGGTCTCAGATGATCCCGCAGGTGAAGAAGCCGGATATGGAGGTCCTGGACTGGCGTAGTTACACGTGGTCTGCAGTTGTGAGGTCGGTTGGAGTCCTGCCAAATTGTCTAAAATGACGTTGGAGGCGGCCCATGGTAGAGATATTAACATTCAATTATCTGGCAACAGCTCTGGTGGACATTCCAGCAGTCAGCATGTCAAATGCACGCTCCCTCAAAACTTGAGACATCTGTAACATTGTGTTGTGTGACAAAACTGCACATTTAAGAGTGTCCCCTGCACAAGGTGCATCTGTGTTATGATCATGCTGTTTCATCAGCTTTTTGATGTGTCACACCTTTCAGGTGGATGGATTATTTTAGCAAAGGAGAAATGCTCACTAACAGGGATGTAAACAAAATTGTGCACTAAATTAGAAATAAATACTGTACATGTTTTGTGCATGATGGAACATTTCAGGGATGTTTTATTTCAGCTCATGAAACATGGGACCAACACATTACATTTTGTATTTATATTTTTGTTTAGTAAATGTTATTTTCAGTGGTGTACTTACTTTGGCAGCCTAAACAGCTAAAAGTGAATTGATTCTTAATTGCAATATGGTTCTAGAATCATAAAGCCCTTGACTTTCATGTCACATAAAAATCATTTCACAAATGCAAAATATACCCTTACTGTATGTAACAGTGTAATTTTAAACCGTCCCCTCGCGCGAACCAGGGACCTTCTGCACACATCAACAACAGTCACCCACGAAGCGTCGTTACCCATCGCTCCACAAAAGCCCGCGGCCCTTGCAGAGCAAGGGGAACTACTACTTCAAGGTCTCAGAGCTAGTGACGTAACCGATTGAAACGCTGTTTAGCGCGCACCGCTAACTAAGCTAGCCGTTTCACATCCGTTACATGTACAATGTTTTAACTGGCTTTATAACAGCTGCTGTGGACAGTATTTTTCAGTGACAGCATGTTTCTGGCAGCCTTCTTCCATTACACACAGGTGTTTGAAGCATGCTAGACAGCTAATTAGCACAGCCTCTGTCTTCCATCTGTTATCCATAAACATGTGTTGTAACATGGAGATATGGCTGAGTGGGAACACTAACCCTCATCCTATCAAGGTGTGTACCAATTTAACCCTTTGTTTTTTTGACAATTATTTCTCACTGATATGAAAGATAATCCTTATGCTTTTAAAACCGTAACCCAAGTGATGCATGTTAAACCGAGCATCATGGAACGTCTTTAGGATACGCCCCTTTTTTTCAATTTTTGCCTAAAATGACATGACAAATCTAACTGCCTGTAGCTCAGGACCTGAAGGAAGGATATGCATTTTCTTGATACCATTTGAAAGGAAACAATTTGAAGTTTGTTGAAATGTGAAACAAATGTAGGAGAATTTAACACATTAGATCTGATAAAAGATAATACAAAGAAAAAAAAACTAGTTAAAAAAAGCATTCCTAGCCCAGGCGCAATTTAGACTTTTGCCACTAGATGGCAGCATTGTACGTGTAAAGTTTTAGAGTGAAGTAATGAACTATTGCATATCTATTAAAAATGTTGTATCAAGACTGCCCAAATGTGCCTAATTGGTTTATTCATACATTTGTGCACTCTCCTCAAACAATAGCATGGTATTATTTCACTGTAATAGCTACTGTAAATTGGACAGTGCAGTTAGATTAACAAGAATTGAAGCTTTCTGCCCATATCAGATATGTCTATGTACTGGATTTATTTTTTGTTTCTTACAACCTCATGCTAATCACATTAGCCTACATTAGCGCAACCGTCCCGAGGACGGGACACTGGCCTGAAGAAGCTGTAGTACTCCCACCTACAGAAGAGGCCTTCTTCCAATGACTCTTATGTGTAATGTAATGGACCTGAGACTCTTATGACTCTTGTGTGTAATGTAATGGAACTGAGAGTCATGACCTGAGAGTCATGACCAAGACCTAGATGTAATGTAGTCTCAAAGACTGTACAGTATGGTAGCCTGTAGATTTGGTTCAGTGCACAAGTTCAAACTGTAGATTCCAACATCCATCCCTACTAGTCTACAAAGGTGATTTAGTTTTAGCTCGTCGGTGGCCTAGATGTGGGCAGAGATTTCACAATGGAATATAAACCATTTACAGTTTTATGAATATTCAATCTAAAGTGTATATGGAAATAACAAAATCAGTATTACATCAAAAATCAACATCAGACAGGGACAGCTGATCAGCTGATCAAGATCATCTATATATAAATCTGGAACCTGATTAACAGACAACATGACCGTCTCATATGAAATATATTGCATATACCAATCAAAATGACCTATTAAGTTTGTTCATTAATCTAATTTAGGCCTACCACCCTAGTCATTTAGCTATCTGACAGATTTGGTAACAAAATTACTTCTCCTTTTATAAGTGACAGTAAATTAGGCCAAATTAGGTTGCAAGTTCAAATCCCTGAGCTGACAAGGTACAAAACTGTCGTTCTGTCCCTGAACAAGGCAGTTAACCCACTGTTCCTAGGCTGTCATTGAAAATATGTTCTTAACTGACTTACCTAGTTAAATAAAGGTAACATTTAAAAAAATAATCAAGTTGGATTCTAGGAGTGATGACAGTCTGCCTCGGTGTCACTCAAAGTAGGCAGAAGTCCAGATTTAAAAATCTCTGAATAATCAATCATTCACACAAAGCCTATAGGAAATTAAGTTACTGCAGGCTATTTGGCATAGCCAATATCTGTTACCATGCATTAGGCCTAACATTGCACTGTGTGCCATATTCACATATTATAATGATGTTGCGAGCCTATAGGCTACACCATAATATACTTGATTTGTAGCCTCCACTTTATTCATGTATAGCCTATAAAATAACATTGCTGCAATTTTCAATCTTATAGGAGAACTGACATTACATAATATCTGAAGATGTAGGACGGCTGAGATCTACGCAGACTACTCGCCCCCTAAAAGGCCTGTCGGCTCGCGTACAATGTTGAATGGATTATTAGCAGGGCCGGGGGAACTGGGAAGCGGGTGTGAGGTAAACCCGCCCCTCGTCTTCTTTAGCAACTGCCTGTGTTATTTTGGGATCGGGAACAAAGTATTTCGGTCTCAATGACAACATGAAGCACATATGAGTTATGAGAGAATGGTCTGACAGTACGCATCGATGCACGGATTTTAAGAGCACCTAATTGTATCCAAGATAGGCTATATGATTAATAACTGTATATAAGGGTTTTCTTCTGGTGAAAGAGAGGCGGACCAAAATGCAGCGTGGTGGTTATTCATGTTTTTAATAAAGACGACTATACATGAACAGACTATACAAAACAAGAAAAGTGAAAACCTAAACAGTCCTATCTGGTGCAAACACAGAGACAGGAACAATCACCCACAAAACCCAACACAAAACAGGCTACCTAAATATGGTTCCCAATCAGAGACAATGACTGCCTCTGATTGAGAACCATATCAGAGGCCAAACATAGAAATAGACAAACCAGACACACAACATAGAATGCCCACCCAGCTCACGTCCTGACCAACACTAAAACAAGGAAAACACATACGAACGATGGTCAGAATGTGACACTGTAGCCTAGCCTATAGCCAATAGGACTAGCGCCTAGCATATACAGAGCCTTCGGAAAGTATTCAATCCACTTGACTTATTCCACATGTTGTGTTAGAGCCTGAATTCAACATGGATTATAATGTATTTATTTTCTCACCCATCTACACACACTACCCCATAATAACAAATGGGAAGCAGGTTTTTCAACATTTTTGCAAATGTATTGAAACTGAAATACAGAAATATTTCATTTTCCATATATATTGACACCGCTAAGTCAATACATGTTATAATTATGTGTGGCAGTGATTACAGCTGTGGGTCTTTCTGGGTAAGTCTCTAAGAGCTTTGCACACCTGGATTATACAATACTTGCACATTATTATTTTCTTCTAGCTCTGTCAAGTTGGTTGTTGATAATTGCTAGACAGACATTCTCAAGTCTTGCCGTAGATGTTCAATCCCATTGAACATTAAATGTCACCTTGGTAAGCAACTCCACTGTAGATTTGGCCCTGTGTTTTAGGTTATTGTCCTGCTGAAAGGTACATTTGTCTCCCAGTGTCTGTTGGAAAGCAGACTGAATCAAGTTTTCCTCTAGGATTTTGCATGTGCTTAGCTATATTCCATTTTTTTTAAACTCCCTAGTCCTTGCCAATGACAAGCATACTCATAACATGATGCAGCCACCACCATGCTTGAAAATATGAAGAGTGGTACTCAGTGATGTGTTGTATTTGCCCCAAACATAACGCTTTGTATTCAGGACATAAAAGTTCCTTTCTTTGCCACATTTTGTGCAGTTTTACTTCAGTGTCTTATTGCAAACAGGATGCATGTTTTGGAATATTTTTGTTCTGTACAGGCTTCCTTGTTTTTACTCTGTCATTTAGGTTACTATTGTGGAGTAACTACAATGTTGTTGATCCATTATTTGACTTGTTAAGCACATGTTTACCCCTGAATTTATTTAGGCTTCCCATAACAAAGGGATCGAAAACTTATTGACTCACATTACAGCTTTTCTTTTGAATGAATGTGGGTATTGTATTGTGTGTAGGAGGCCAGTGACATAACATCTCAATTGAATCCAGGCTGTAAAACTGCAGAATGTGTAAACAAGTAAAAGGTTAGGCTCTGTAGTCTCCATCCCAACAGCGTGCACATTACCAGTGCCCCATAGGCATGGTTCACACCCCCATTCAGACCCACCATCACCAAACAGTACTGCATCAAGTAAATGTCATTCGTGGAGAGTTTGTCTCACTCACATGTTTTATTAATTATTATAAACAGGGTGGTTCGAGCCATGAATGCTGATTGGCTTACAGCAGTGGTATATCAGACCGTACACCATGGGAATGATAAAACATTTATTTTGAATTACTTTAGTAACCAGTTTATAATATCAATATGGCGCCTCAGGGGTTTGTGGTATATGGCCAATATACCACGGCTAAGTGCTGTATCCAGGCACTCTGCATTGCGTTGTGCATAAGAAGAAGAGCCCTTAGCCGTGGTATATTGGCCATATACCACACATCCTTGGACCTTATTGCTTAAATAACCTATAGGCATGATGTCATTCATGGAGAGTTTGTCTCACTCATATGTTTCATTAATTAATAACCTATAGGCATGATGTCATTCATGGAGAGTTTGTCTCACTCAGAATGTTTAATAAAGTAATTCGCTATACAGGCTTAATTATTTCATATGCAGATAATGACTAGTGTAAAAATAATGACACAACTAGAGGTACACTAAATCCAATATTATCTTTGAAATGTTTAAATTTTTCTCTAATTTCCAGTCACAACATGTATCAATATAAATGTACAGTTGCAGACCCAGGCAATTTCTCCCACTCTTGCATCAGATGGTTTTAATATCGAGCAAAAGGAGGAAGTGCGCATGTTCTCTTTTTTAGTGTGTAGCCCCTCTCTCACCATTGGTGGAGAAACACGTTGCCTTTGACAGGACTAATTACGCTTGCATCAGTCTACTCGCAAATGCTACTCGTCTGAGAGTGTGTTCTCCCACGCTGCTCCAGGAACATTCCATTTTCTCACGAATTTACCGTTATTCAGTGTTCTGCCCCACAATTTCCATCAAAATGGAGAAGAAAAACGGACACACAATGACCGATTTGGTCTCCACCGACGACATCTTGGAGAAGAATGGAAAGAAGAAAAGCTGTAAAGACAAGTTGATGAGATTTTTGAATAGGAATATGTTAGTGATAATGACGGTGTCTGGAGTTCTAGTAGGCGTCGGCCTCGGAATGATGGTTCGGAATATGAACCTAACCCGGGCGCAGATGACTTATTTTGCTTTCCCGGGTGAGATGCTTCTGAGGATGCTGAAGATGATTATCCTTCCTCTGGTCGTGTGCAGCCTGATCTCCGGCGCCGCCAGCCTGGACACGCGCTCCCTGGGGAAACTAGGAGGCATCGCGGTCTCCTACTTCCTGGTGACCACACTCATCGCATCGGGAATTGGTGTTTCCCTCGCCTTTATTATCAAACCGGGAGTCGGTGCCGGGGCTCTGAACACAAATAATCTAGGTCTCGAGAGCGTCAATACCAACAAGGAGACCACGGATTCGTTTTTAGATCTTGCAAGGTAACGGTTGCGGGGATGAGGTTATTGTTTCAATAACATGTATTATGTTAAAGAGTGTTTCTTGAAAGGAAATAAACTAGCATGGTAGAGGGGGTGAGATGACTGGGGGGCGGGTAGTTGTAGAGTAAATGCGTGCTCCTCTAATTCCCCCGGCAGCAATACTGTAGCCTATATAGGTTACACACATGAGAGCCAAGGCGCATGCTTGTTCCAGTACCTTACATGGAATTACATGGCACTCAGAAATCAAGAGACCTAGGCCTGGATATAGATGGTCATTGGTCAATATTTTGAGGGGAATTAGTTAACATATGTTTTTCATTTACGTGATTTGTTTATGCATAATGGTACGATATTTTATTTTTACCTTTATTTAACCAGGCAAGTCATTTAAGAACAAATCCTTATTTTCAATGACGGCCTGGGAACAGTGGGTTAACTGCCTGTTCAGGGGCAGAACGACAGATTTGTACCTTGTCAGCTCAGGGTTTGAACTCGCAACCTTCTGGTTAGTAGTCCAACGCTCTAACCACTAGACTACCCTGCTGCCCCGATATAAAGAAAAAGAAAAACAAAACAGACCCTGACAGGAAGAATCACAGCAAACAAACAAAATAAAATAACTATAGCATTCCCATGAGACAAAGGTTCTCACACAGTGTGTCATTGGGTGTCTGCCTGTCTGCCCATCTGTGTGTCTGCCTACCTATAACTCCCTCTCTACCTGAATGACTGTCTGTGTGTCTGCCTACCTATAACTCCCTCTCTACCTGTGTCTGTGTGTCTGTCTACCTATAACTCCCTCTCTACCTGTGTCTGTGTGTCTGTCTACCTATAACTCCCTCTCTACCTGTGTCTGTGTGTCTGTCTACCTATAACTCCCTCTCTACCTGTGTCTGTGTGTCTGCCTACCTATAACTCCCTCTCTACCTGTGTCTGTGTGTCTGTCTGTCGGTCTGTGTCCAACTATCTGCAAGTCAAACGCTCGGCCTGCCTTCCTATCTGTCTGGTTTCCTGTCTGTGGTCCTTCTGTAGCTCAGTTGGTAGAGCATGGCGCTTGTCCAGGGTAGTGGGTTCGATCCCCGGGACCACCCATACATAGAATGTATGCACACATGACTGTAAGTCGCTTTGGATAAAAGCGTCTGCTAAATGGCATATATTATTATTATTACCTGCCTGTCCATCTGTCTGTCTGCATCTGAGGGAAAGCTGACAGCTGTTAAACCCAGGATTCTGTTCTGCACAAAGAAAAGTTATCTGTAGGAAGCCCAAGCTACGCCACAGCTGGTGTATGTCAACTACACAGGCATGCTCACAACCATATAGCACAACCATATAGCACAGCCATATAGCACAGCCATATATCACAACCATATAACACAACCATATAGCACAACCATATAGCACAACCATATAACACAGCCATATATCACAACCATATAGCACAACCATATAGCACAACCATATAGCACAACCATATAGCACAACCATATAGCACAACCATATAGCACAGCCATATAACACAGCCATATATCACAACCATATATCACAGCCATATAGCACAGCCATATATCACAGCACAACCATATATCCCAGCCACAAGCCATATAGCACAACCATATATCCCAGCCATATATCCCAGCCATATAGCACAACCATATATCCCAGCCATATATCCCAGCCATATAGCACAGCCATATAGCACAGCCATATATCACAGCCATATAGCACAGCCATATATCACAACCATATAGCACAACCATATATCCCAGCCATATATCCCAGCCATATAGCACAACCATATATCCCAGCCATATATCCCAGCCATATAGCACAGCCATATAGCACAGCCATATATCACAACCATATAGCACAACCATATATCACAACCATATATCACAACCATATATCCCAGCCATATATCCCAGCCATATAGCACAGCCATATAGCACAGCCATATATCACAGCCATATATCACAACCATATATCACAACCATATATCCCAGCCATATATCCCAGCCATATAGCACAACCATATATCACAGCCATATAGCACAACCATATAGCACAAACCATCCATTACAAACTGTCTGGGACAAGAATCCACCTGTCCTGAAGTATTAGTGGTCTATTACAAACTGTCTGGGACAAGACATTACCTGTCCTGAAGTATTAGTGGTCTATTACAAACTGTCTGGGACAAGAATTCACCTGTCCTTAAGTATTAGTGGTCTATTACAAACACTTAAGGACAGCAGTGTTGCACCCCAGCATTATGTGGTTTAACTATGTGGGTAGTGAACCACCCCAGCATTATGTAGTTTAACTATGTGGGTAGTGATGCACCCCAGCATTATGTGGTTTAACTATGTGGGTAGTGAACCACCCCAGCATTATGTAGTTTAACTATATGGGTAGTGAACCACCCCAGCATTATGTAGTTTAACTATATGGGTAGTGAACCACCCCAGCTTTATGTGGTTTAACTATGTGGGTAGTGAACCACCCCAGCTTTATGTGGTTTAACTATGTGGGTAGTGAACCACCCCAGCATTATGTAGTTTAACTATGTGGTTTAACTATGTGTGTAACGGCGTTCGTCTGTTGAAAGAGAGTCGGACCAAAATGCAGCGTGGTGGTTACTCATGTTCTTTAATAAAGAATAGACGATACATGAAATAACTATATATATACAAAACAACAAACGGAACGTGAAAACCTATACAGCCTGTCTGGTGAACAACTACACAGAGACAGGAACAACCACCCACGAAAACACTCACAGAATATGGCTGCCTAAATATGGTTCCCAATCAGAGACAACGATAAATCACCTGACTCTGATTGAGAACCACCTCAGGCAGCCATAGACTAATTAGTCACCCCACAAAACCCCAGGACAAAAAACACACCACAATAACCCATGTCACACCCTGGCCTGACCAAATAAAGAAAGAAAACACAAAATACTAAGACCAAGGCGTGACAATGTGGTTTAACTATGTGGGTAGTGATGCACCCCAGCATTATGTAGTTTAACTATGTGGGTAGTGTGGCAACCCAGCATTATGTAGTTTAACTATGTGGGTAGTGTGGCAACCCAGCATTATGTAGTTTAACTATGTGGTTTAACTATGTGGGTAGTGACGCACCCCAGCATTATGTAGTTTAACTATGTGGTTTAACTATGTGGGTAGTGAACCACCCCAGCATTATGTAGTTTAACTATGTGGGTAGTGATGCACCCCAGCATTATGTAGTTTAACTATGTGGGTAGTGAACCACCCCAGCATTATGTGGTTTAACTATGTGGGTAGTGAACCACCCCAGCATTATGTAGTTTAACTATGTGGGTAGTGAACCACCCCAGCATTATGTGGTTTAACTATGTGGGTAGTGCTGCACCCCAGCATTATGTAGTTTAACTATGTGGGTAGTGAACCACCCCAGCATTATGTGGTTTAACTATGTGGGTAGTGCTGCACCCCAGCATTATGTATGTGGTTTAACTATGTGGGTAGTGCTGCACCCCAGCATTATGTAGTTTAACTATGTGGGTAGTGCTGCACCCCAGCATTATGTAGTTTAACTATGTGGGTAGTGAACCACCCCAGCATTATGTGGTTTAACTATGTGGGTAGTGATGCACCCCAGCATTATGTAGTTTAACTATGTGGTTTAACTATGTGGGTAGTGAACCACCCCAGCATTATGTAGTTTGACTATGTGGGAAGTGATGCACCCCAGCATTATGTAGTTTAACTATGTGGGTAGTGCTGCACCCCAGCATTATGTAGTTTAACTATGTGGGTAGTGATGCACCCCAGCATTATGTAGTTTAACTATGTGGGTAGTGCTGCACCCTAGCATTATGTAGTTTAACTATGTGGGTAGTGAACCACCCCAGCATTATGTAGTTTAACTATGTGGGTAGTGATGCACCCCAGCATTATGTGGTTTAACTATGTGGGTAGTGCTGCACCCCAGCATTATGTAGTTTAACTATGTGGGTAGTGATGCACCCCAGCATTATGTAGTTTAACTATGTGGGTAGTGAACCACCCCAGCATTATGTGGTTTAACTATGTGGGTAGTGAACCACCCCAGCATTATGTAGTTTAACTATGTGGGTAGTGAACCACCCCAGCATTATGTAGTTTAACTATGTGGGTAGTGAACCACCCCAGCATTATGTAGTTTAACTATGTGGGTAGTGATGCACCCCAGCATTATGTAGTTTAACTATGTGGGTAGTGAACCACCCCAGCATTATGTAGTTTAACTATGTGGGTAGTGAACCACCCCAGCATTATGTGGTTTAACTATGTGGGTAGTGATGCACCCCAGCATTATGTAGTTTAACTATGTGGGTAGTGAACCATTATGTAGTTGCATTATGTGGTTTAACTATGTGGGTAGTGCTGCACCCCAGCATTATGTAGTTTAACTATGTGGGTAGTGAACCACCCCAGCATTATGTGGTTTAACTCTGTGGGTAAATTACAGGAGAAGTTCACAAAAAATCCAGGAACTGCCAAGTGATTCCATACATTGAAACCTCTGTAGTTCAGTGAAGTTTGTCCTCTCCCCCTCTGTCTCCCCTGGAGTGCAGAACTGAGACAGCTGCAGAAACGGGTCGTGCTGGATGCCGGCCTCACTCTGCTCTGTTGGCAGTCCTTCCGTATCTCTGCTGCTATGGCAGTCGGCTACATAAAATATTATATCAAATAATCACATTTATTTTAGGTAGAAAAGTACACCTTTCCTGATTCAAAACCGCTTATACTTTTGACAAAATTAGCTAATGTGTACACTTCCAATAAAAGAATGAATTCATCCACAGTTTGCGTATTTATGCATTCAGTGACAACGGACCAGAGCCAGCAACGTCATGAGTCACGTGACCCGCAGCTGTTTCAGTTCTCCAGTAGAGGGGGAGAGGGAGAGAGGGAGAGGGGGAGAGGGAGAGAGAGAGGGGAGAGGGGAGAGGGGAGAGGGGGAGGGGGAGAGGGAGAGAGGGGGAGAGAGGGGGAGAGGGAGAGGGAGAGGGGGAGAGGGCCAACTCCACTGAACTTGCTTCAATCTATGGAATCACTTGGGAGTTCCTGGATTTTGGGTAAACTTCTCCTTTAAGAGATGTTGGTTTATAAGTTCAATAAATTACATTGTGCCATAAATTCCATGGCCTCATTGAACAATTGATTTAAACATTTAATTTGTTTCTTAACCTCTGCTTTCATTAATATTATGTAATCAGAAAAAACGTGATTGAAGTTGTGAATTCACGCAGATTCTGTGGTTATTCATCGTGCAAGGCTTTGTCGTGGTTAAACATTTTTGTTGTTGTGTTACTGATGAACCAGAGAGAGGGGCTTTGTCCCAAGTATGTCTCCTCCCTCAAAGTGTTCACTTGTTCGCTTCTAACCACTAGTGGTTAGAGCGTTGGGCCACTCACTGAAAGGTTGCTGGATCAAATCCCCGAGCTGACAAGGTAAAAATCTGTCGTTCTGCCCCCGAACAAGGCAGTTAACCCACAGTTCCCGGTAAGCTGTCATTGTAAATACGAATTGGTTCTTAACTTGACTTGCCTAGTTAAATAAAGGTTAAATAAAAATATTTTAAAAATCATTCACAAGGAGATTACTGGTTTAAGAAAAATGAAGGAAACTCCCACTAATCCATGCCTCCACCAATCCAATGCTTCAAGATTTGTGGGAAGTAGTGAACAAGTGCACACTTCAGGAGAAAGGGGATATTATTATGATGTACCCCTGGTTCAAGCGTAACACATTAATGAAACCTCAACTGTTTATCTTGTCTTCCTCTGCAGGAATTTGTTCCCAGCTAACCTTGTGGCTGCAGCATTCCGTTCTGTAAGTATATCTATCTCTCTCTCCACCCCTCGTCATCTTTCTCTCCTCTCTGTCTCGACCTATCAGTCTCTCTCTTCACCCCTTGTCATCTCTCTCTCCCCTCTCTTCATATCTTTCTCTAACTTTCTTTCTTTCTTCACCCCTCGTCATCTTTCTCTCCTCTCTGTCTCGACCGATGAGTCTATCTCCCCTCTCTTCATCTCTTATTCTAACTTTCTTTCTCTCTTCACCCCTCGTCATCTTTCTCTCCTCTCTGTCTCGACCGATCAGTCTCTCTCCCTTCTCTTCATCTCTTTTTCTAACTTTCTTTCTCTCTTCATCACTCTGTCTCTCTCTTCACCTCTCTCTCTCTCTCTCCACCTCTCTGTCTCTCTCACACACACACATAGTGTCCTATGCTCACCTCTTCATATATATACCATAAATCATTTCCTAAGCGTTAAAAGTCTATATAAGGTCATTAAGGAAGAGACTCAGAATAAAGAGAGTTCTGCTCTCCCTCTCGTCTTAGCACCTCTCATCTTCCTTTCACCAACCGTTACCATAGTGAGGTGATTCCATTCCAAACAGCTTAGCAACCTGTCTCGCCTCGTTGCTCTTTAATGTGCCCAGTGGCTGCCCGGTACCATTTCCTGGAACTGTGTGAGTGTCTGTCTATTAAGGCTAAAAGAGGGTCAGGAGGGTTCAATTTTTGGGGAGGAACACACACACAGGCAAATGTGTCCTTTTATCCATGTTCTCATGGGGACATTTAGGGATTTCAGGTCCCCACGAGGATAGAGAAGAACAAGACCACAACACACACGCACACACACACATACACACACACACACACACACACACACGCACGCACGCACACACACACGCACACACACACACACACACACACACACACACACACACACACACACACACACACACACACACACACACACACACACACACACACACACACACACACACACACACACACACACACACACACACACACACACACACACACACACACACACACAGAGCGGAATAATAATCATCAGCAGGCCAGGAATAAGAAATGACATCCATGTAATGTCTTTTCATTCATATTACTGATACCAAACATTAACAAAACAACACCAAGAACAATTAATCATTACTATAATTCAGTTTTAATAAACCTGTCATCATCTACTGTAGTACTACATCATGGTAAAACCTGTTGTCATCTACTGTAGTATTACATCATGGTAAAACCTGTTGTCATCTACTGTAGTACTACATCATGGTAAAACCTGTTGTCATCTACTGTAGTATTACATCATGGTAAACCCTGTTGTCATCTACTGTAGTATTACATCATGGTAAAACCTGTTGTCACCATCTACTGTAGTATTACATCATGGTAAAACCTGTTGTCACCATCTACTGTAGTATTACATCATGGTAAAACCTGTTGTCACCATCTACTGTAGTTTACATCATGGTAAAACCTGTTGCCATCTACTGTAGTATTACATCATGGTAAAACCTGTTGTCACCATCTACTGTAGTATTACATCATGGTAAAACCTGTTGTCACCATCTACTGTAGTATTACATCATGGTAAAACCTGTTGCCATCTACTGTAGTATTACATCATGGTAAAACCTGTTGCCATCTACTGTAGTATTACATCATGGTAAAACCTGTTGTCACCATCTACTGTAGTATTACATCATGGTAAAACCTGTTGTCATCTACTGTAGTATTACATCATGGTAAAACCTGTTGTCACCATCTACTGTAGTATTACATCATGGTAAAACCTGTTGTCATCTACTGTAGTATTACATCATGGTAAAACCTGTTGTCACCATCTACTGTAGTATTACATCATGGTAAAACCTGTTGTCACCATCTACTGTAGTATTACATCATGGTAAAACCTGTTGTCACCATCTACTGTAGTATTACATCATGGTAAAACCTGTTGTCACCATCTACTGTAGTATTACATCATGGTAAAACCTGTTGTCACCATCTACTGTAGTATTACATCATGGTAAAACCTGTTGTCACCATCTACTGTAGTATTACATCATGGTAAAACCTGTTGTCATCTACTGTAGTACGACATCATGGTTAAACCTGTTGTCATCTACTGTAGGGTACAGGCGTCAGGCAGATGGGATGTGGTAGAGTAAAGGGGGGGGGTGTAACAGAGAGATGTATGGGGGGGCGGAACTGAACACAGATTACATATGTGGACACTGTCCACTGAGAATAGCCCCTATTGACACTGATAGACAGGTACTGATGGACTGAAACATATTTTAAAGAGAGAGAGAGGGAGGGAGAGAGAGAGAAACAAGAGACAGGTACTGATGGACTGAAACATACATGTTTTAGAGAGAGAGAGATAAAGACCAGACCACATTTATACCCTCCACACTTATCTACTCATGTTTTGTAGACTTCAAGAAAGAATTTGATTAAATTTGGAAAAAATGTATTTTTGATAAATGAATAGAAACTGGTGATCTTATTAAATCAATGTACACTAAAAACAAATGTGTGGTTAAAATTGGCAACAAACAAGGCTGCTCAATTAGTCCAACACTAGTTAACATCTACATTAATGAATTGGGAAAATCATTAGAAGAATCTGCAGCACCTGGTCTCACTCTACACAACACTGAAAACAAGGCACCTGGTCTCACTCTACACAACACTGAAATCAAGGCACCTGGTCTCACTCTACACAACACTGAAATCAAGGCACCTGGTCTCACTCTACACAACACTGAAATCAAGGCACCTGGTCTCACTCTACACAACACTGAAATCAAGGCACCTGGTCTCACTCTACACAACACTGAAATCAAGGCACCTGGTCTCACTCTACACAACACTGAAATCAAGGCACCTGGTCTCACTGTACACAACACTGAAATCAAGGCACCTGGTCTCACTCTACACAACACTGAAATCAAGGCACCTGGTCTCACTCTACACAACACTGAAAACAAGGCACCTGGTCTCACTCTACACAACACTGAAATCAAGTGTCTGCTGTAGACAGATGACCTGGTGCTGCTGTCTCCCACTAAGGAGTTACAGCATCACCTAGATCATCTGCACAGGTTCTGTCAGACCTGGGCTCTGACCGTTAACCACAGGTTCTGTCAGACCTGGGCTCTGACCGTTAACCACAGGTTCTGTCAGACCTGGGCTCTGACCGTTAATCGCAGGTTCTGTTAGACCTGGGCTTTGCCCGTTAATCACAGGTTCTGTCAGACCTGGGCTCTGCCCGTTAATCACAGGTTCTGTTAGACCTGGGCTCTGACACCTCACAAGCTACAGACAACAGACAACATGGAAAGCGGCAACGCACAGCTAGGGACCATGTTCACAAATCTGATTGACCTTTAGCCATGTCTTCAAGCATTTTGTGAAAGTGTGATATGTGGTGCAGTTATGTGTGTCTGATGGCAGTGTATTCCAGACATGGGAAGCTCTCACAGAGAATGCAGATTTACTAAAGGTGCTTTTCCTTAGGGGAACTATACAGTCACCTCTCATGGCAGACCTTGTGGATCTGCTGCCATATGTCTGGGTTTTCTGTTAAACAAAAATATTGAGTGGAGGGGGAGCCAGGCCATTAAGGATCTTGAATACAAGACATGCGTCGGTGTATTGCACAAGATTTTCCCAACTCAAGAGCTCATGTTTTCTAAGGATGTGACAATGATGATGGCTATCCTATCAAGCACTTTGAGAGCCTGTTTGTAGACAGACTGAATAGGTTTTAATGTTGTACAGCAAGCTTGGGCCCAACTAGTCAAGCAGTATGTTAAGTGCGGGAGTATCATAGATTTGAAGTACAGTTTTGCTACCTCGGAAATAAATCGGAAATTAGCTAGATTGAATTTAGTTATTTGAATTACCTTTTTCACATGCTTTTTAAAAGAGAGGTTGGAATCAAGTATGATGCCAAGGTACTTAAAATCGGATACCACCTGGAGCTTCTCCCCTGACACATAGACATCTGGCTCAGTAGCATCTGTTGCCCTCTTTGTGAAGAACATGCAAACAGTTTTTTCACATTGAGATGCAAACACGAGTCACTGAGCCACTTTGTAACCTGGACCATTACAGTAGTGAGTTCTTGTGCAGCTTGTTGTTTGCTCTTTGCATGCACATATATCACTGTATCATCTGCATACATTTGAACTTCAGACCCAGTACATACAGAAGGCAGATCATTAATGTACAGGCTGAACAGGAGGGGCCCCAGTATTGACCCTTGGGGCACGCCCACATCATAGCTACGAGTGGGCGACAGCTCATTGCTCACTCTGACACACTGAGTTCTGCCTTCAAGGTATGATTTCATCCATCTCAAGGCATCAGGGGAAAAGTTGAACTTGGACAATTTTGTGACGAGAATCTCATGGTTAACAGTATCAAAAGCCTTCCTTAGCTCCAGAAACACAGCCCCAACAGCACCCCCTTTGTCCATCTTGGACTTCACATTTTCCAGAAGAAAGCAGTTGGCCGTTTCTGTGGAGTGTTTCGCTCTGAAGCCAAACTGCATGGAGTGTAATGTGAAGGGACTGTTGTTGAGGTGGGCAATCAGTTGTTCTGCTACACACTTTTCAACAACCTTTGACACCACAGGTAGTATACTAATGGGCCTGTAGTTACTCACGTCAGCAGGGTCGCCTGATTTAAAGATGGCCGTTATTATGGCCGACTTCCATACCCTTGGAAACACACCGAGACCAATAGATGTGTTGGTGACCTTAGTAATGGGGCCAATGAGTGACTCTTTGTAGTTTTTAAGAAAGGTAGAGTCCATCCCAAACACATCTTTGGCTTTAGAGTTCTTTAGTGAGCTAAACACCTTGTTCACCTTTGACTCAGAAACCTCCCTTATGATGAAGACAGGTTGAGTGTCATTCACTAGCACTGAGCCCAAGAAATCAGTGGAGGGGTTCTGTGTCAGTAACCTGACAGAGTCAATAAAGTAGGAATTGAAGGCTGTTGCTATTTCAACTGCATCCTGTGTTAGATTGTTATTCACCATGATTTCTAGTCTTTTTGCAGTGTTACTATGGTCTTTCCCTGTTAACTTTTTTAGATTCTCCCATATCAATTTAGAATTTTCCTTTGCTTCACCAATTATGTTAATAAAAAGTTTGCCTTGGCCTGTCTGATTTCTTTTATCACCTTATTTCTCAACATGGTAGTGTTAAGATTTCCCTTCACTGGAACTAAGGGGCCTAGACCGAACCATGAAAAACAGCCCCAGACCATTATTCCTCCTCCACCAAACTTTACAGTTGGCACTATGCATTGGGGCAGGTAGTGTTCTCTTGGCATCCGCCAAACTCAGATTAGTCTGACTGCCAGATGGTAAAGCGTGATTCATAATTCCAGAGAACATGTTTCCACTGCTCCAGAGTCCAATGGCGGTGAGCTTTACACCACTCCAGTGGCTTGACATTGCGCATGGTAATCTTAGGCTTGTGTGTGCGGCTGCTCGGGCCATGGAAACCCATTTCATGAAGCTCTCGACGAACAGTTCTTGTGCTGACGTTGCTTCCAGAGGCCGCTTGGAACTCGGAAGAAAGTGTTGCAATCGAGGACAGACAATTTTTACATTCTGCGAGCTTCAGCACTTGGTGGTCCCATTCTGTGAGCTTGTGTGGCCTACCACTTCGTCGCTGAGCTGTTGTTGCTCCTAGACGTTTCCACTTCACCACTGCACTTACAGTTGACCGGGGCAGTTCTAGCAGGGCAGAAATTTGAAGAATTTACTTGTTGGAAAGGTGGCATCCTATGACGATGCCACGTTGAAAGTCACTGAGCTCTTCAGTAAGGCCATTCTACTGCCAATGTTTTTCTATGGAGATTGCATGTCTGTGTGTTAGATTTTAAAAACCTATCAGCAATGGGTGTGGCTGAAATAGCCGAATCCACTAATTTGAAGGGGTGTCCACATACACTATATATACAAAAGTATCTAGCTACCTGCAACACAGGTATCTTTCGCATGGCGGTAAATTAGTTCAGAGACAAAGCAAGAAGATCATTCTATGCCATTAAAAGAAACATTAATATTCACCAGTTTGGGCTGGCTAGTGGCATCAGTGCTATTAGTGTGTGTGTGTGTGTGTGTGTGTGTGTGTGTGTGTGTGTGTTGTGTGTGTGTGTGTGTGTGTGTGTGTGTGTGTGTGTGTGTGTGTGTGTGTGTGTCGTCGTGCGTGCGTGCGTGCGTGCGTGCGTGCGTGCGTGTGTGTGTGTGTGTGTGTTGTTTGGCGAATGGTAGGGGGCCAGCTGAACAGCAGTGGGGGTCCAGATCTTTCAGAGTGCAGGGACTTAATGGACAGAGAGGAAAAAGGAGTGTGTGTGTGTGAGAACAGGGAGAGGGGTCTCTGCCATTGTCTGCTGGTCTCTGGTTGCCAGGTCCTGCCAGGTCCTCTCCACCACAGCTCTGAAGATGCTTTGTGTCTCTGCTGGTCTCTGGTCCCATAAAGAACAATCAGTTCTTACTAAAATGACTTTTATCTTATTTTTTTATTTTTTTAAAATCAGAAACTAAATACATCTCTGAAACAGGCATTCATCAGCACAGGAACTAAAGACACATCTCTGAAACAGGCATTCATCAGCACAGGAACTAAAGACACATCTCTGAAACAGGCATTCATCAGCACAGGAACTAAAGACACATCTCTGAAACAGGCATTCATCAGCACAGGAACTAAAGACACATCTCTGAAACAGGCATTCATCAGCACAGGAACTAAAGACACATCTCTGAAACAGGCATTCATCAGCACAGGAACTAAAGACACATCTCTGAAACAGGCATTCATCGGCACAGGAACTAAAGACACATCTCTGAAACAGGCATTCATCAGCACAGGAACTAAAGACACATCTCTGAAACAGGCATTCATCAGCACAGGAACTAAAGACACATCTCTGAAACAGGCATTCATCAGCACAGGAACTAAAGACACATCTCTGAAACAGGCATTCATCAGCACAGGAACTAAAGACACATCTCTGAAACAGGCATTCATCAGCACAGGAACTAAAGACACATCTCTGAAACAGGCATTCATCAGCACAGGAACTAAAGACACATCTCTGAAACAGGCATTCATCGGCACAGGAACTAAAGACACATCTCTGAAACAGGCATTCATCAGCACAGGAACTAAAGACACATCTCTGAAACAGGCATTCATCAGCACAGGAACTAAAGACACATCTCTGAAACAGGCATTCATCAGCACAGGAACTAAAGACACATCTCTGAAACAGGCATTCATCAGCACAGGAACTAAAGACACATCTCTGAAACAGGCATTCATCAGCACAGGAACTAAAGAAACATATCTGAAACAGGCATTCATCAGCACAGGAACTAAAGACATCTCTGAAACAGGGTCTCGTCTGCTTAGTGTTTACATGTACTGGTGCTACCCTGTTATTTATTGAAGGGTATAAAACGTAGAGTTCAGAAGGATCACAATTATAGAGCTAGAATGTAAAAATGACTCATGGTTTTAGCTTTCATTCCCATCTGATCTGAAGAACATTGGAGCAAACCTTGCACAGGTGTAAACACTTACTACATCTGACAATAAATACTTAATCCTAAGTACTTTAATTTAACTAGTTACTTGTTTATGAATGGCTTTGTTAACATACATGTACTTGCAAATAATTGTTGTTTAAATAAAGTTATTATTATTTTTTAAATATTCTATTGATGTTTTCTCTGTCTCTCCTCCGTGTCACAGTATGCCACTGATTACAAGATGGTCGCCAGGGAAACGACACCAATGGAACCGTCCTCTACCAGAAGGTGCTTATTATGACATCCCTCATATTTGTTGGTTTGTTTGTTTGATTGTTTGTTAGGGTCTCATTTAGCCTGTCATTGGCTATTCGTCCAAGAAAGACCGAAATACCAAACGAATGACAATTTAAGGAAGTGGAATTACAACCACAGTACAGTAAGAACAAAGACACATTGGAAACATAGGGGCTATAAAAGAACAGGTGTCTGTGTTGGAGACAGGATGGGGCTGGTCCACAGATAGGAGGGGCTGGTCCACAGACAGGAGGGGCTGGTTCACAGACAGGAGGGCTGGTTCACAGACAGGAGGGATCTGGTTCACAGACACAGAGGGGGCTGGTCCACAGACAGGAGGAGGCTGGTTCACAGACAGGAGGGGGCTGGTTCACAGACAGGAGGGGCTGGTTCACAGACAGGAGGGGCTGGTCCACAGACAGGAGGGATCTGGGGCTGGTCCACAGACAGGAGGGATCTGTTCCACAGACAGGAGGGATCTGGTCCACAGACAGGAGGGATCTGTTCACAGACAGGAGGAATCTGGTCCACAGACAGGAGGGGGCTGGTCCACAGACAGGAGGGGCTGGTCCACAGACAGGAGGGGCTGTTCCACAGACAGGGAGCTGGATCTGGTCCACAGACAGGATCTGGTTCACAGACAGGAGGGATCTGGTCCACAGACAGGGGCTGGTCCCACAGACAGGAGGGATCTGGTTCACAGACAGGGACAGGAGGGATCTGGGCTTCACAGACAGGAGGGATCTGGTTCACAGACAGGAGGTATCTGGTTCACAGACAGGAGGGATCTGGTTCACAGACTGGATACAGACAGGGGATCTGGTTCACAGACAGGAGGGGGCTGGTCCACAGACAGGAGTCTGGATCTGGTTCACAGACAGGAGGGATCTGGTCCACAGACAGGAGGGATCTGGTCCACAGACAGGAGGGGCTGGTCCACAGACTGGGGGCAGACAGGAGGGTTCCACAGACAGGAGGGATCTGGTCCACAGACAGGAGGGGCTGGTCCACAGACAGGAGGGATCTGGTTCACAGACAGGAGGATCTGGTCCACAGACAGGGATCTGGATCTGTTCCACAGACAGGAGGGGGCTGGTCCACAGACAGGAGGGATCTGGTTCACAGACAGGAGGGATCTGGTTCACAGACAGGAGGGGGCTGGTCCATAGACAGGGCAAATAACGAAACAGACAGGAAGAAAGTGGAAATGGAGTGAAGATCCTAGTCACCATATTAGTCCCAAACAGCTCTGGGTCTGGTATTGCGCTATTCTGTGTTATTGGGGGTTAGTAGTTCTGGGTCGTCCCAAACAGCTCTGGGTCTGGTATTGGGGGTTAGTCCCAAACAGCCCTGGGTCTGGTATTGGGGGTTAGTCCCAAACAGTTCTGGGTCTGGTATTGGGGGTTAGTCCCAAACAGCCCTGGGTCTGGTATTGGGGGTTAGTCCCAAACAGTTCTGGGTCTGGTATTGGGGGTTAGTCCCAAACAGCCCTGGGGTCTGGTAGTCCCAAACAGCCCTGGGTCTGGTATTGGGGGTAGTCCCAAACAGCTCTGGGTCTGGTATTGGGGTTAGTCCCAAACAGCTCTGGGTCTGGTATTGGGGGTAGTTCTGGGTCGTCCCAAACAGCCCTGGGTCTGGTATTGGGGTTAGTCCCAAACAGCTCTGGGTCTGGTATTGGGGGTTAGTCCCAAACAGCCCTGGGTCTGGTATTGGGGGTTAGTCCCAAACAGCCCTGGGTCTGGTATTGGGGGTTAGTCCCAAACAGCTCTGGGTCTGGTATTGGGGGTTAGTCCCAAACAGCCCTGGGTCTGGTATTGGGGGTTAGTCCCAAACAGCTCTGGGTCTGGTATTGTCTGGTATTGGGGGTTAGTCCCAAACAGCTCTGGGTCTGTTAGTATTGGGTCTGGTATTGGGGGTACGTCCCAAACAGCCCTGGGTCTGGTATTGGGGGTACGTCCCAAACAGCCCTGGGTCTGGTATTGGGGGTACGTCCCAAACAGCTCTGGGTCTGGTATTGGGGGTACGTCCCAAACAGCCCTGGGTCTGGTATTCCCAAACAGGGGGTATTGGGGGTACGTCCTGGGTCTGGTATTGGGGGTACGTCCCAAACAGCTCTGGGTCTGGTATTGGGGGGTACGTCCCAAACAGCTCTGGGTCTGGTATTGGGGGTACGTCCCAAACAGCCCTGGGTCTGGTAGCTTGGGTCTGGTACGTCCCAAACAGCTCTGGGTCTGGTATTGGTCCCAAACAGCTCTGGGGGTTAGTCCCAAACAGCTCTGGGTCTGGTATTGGGGGTACGTCCCAAACAGCTCTGGGTCTGGTATTGGGGGTACGTCCCAAACAGCCCTGGGTCTGGTATTGGGGGTACGTCCCAAACAGCCCTGGGTCTGGTATTGGGGGTACGTCCCAAACAGCCCTGGGTCTGGTATTGGGGGTACGTCCCAAACAGCCCTGGGTCTGGTATTGGGGGTCCCAAACAGCTCTGGGTCGTACGTCCCAAACAGCCCTGGGTCTGGTATTGGGGGTCCCAAACGTCCTGGGTCTGGTATTGGGGGTACGTCCTGGGTCTGGTATTGGGGGTACATCCCAAACAGCTATGAGAGACCAGTGGGAGGACAACGTGAGAGACCTGGACAACGTACTGGACACACTCACACTGTTCTATGATTCACTGTCCAATGTTGAAGACACTTGTCACGATACGCTACGCAAGTGACCAGCCGCTTCCATAGCAACACACAGAGCAATATCCCTGGAGCCTGGTAACAAACAGAAAGGACTCAATACAAGTTTAACACTTCTTTCTTTAAAATGTGATCAGTATTCATCCACATCCTTAAGCCTGATCAGACCAAGCTACTCTGTTGTGACGTCAATGTCAGTCACTGTCCTGTGTTTGTTCAGTTATGCCATGTGTCATAGTCAGCCCTTATGTAGCCAGGCAGGCCCGGACTGTTGGCCCGCTAGCATGTACGTTTGACCAACGACTCTGCCTTTAAGAGAGAGAGAGTCCAAACAGGGAACACTGGTCTGGCACGGTCCGAGGATGGATTCCTGGCAAGGAGATATTCCTGGAGCGACTGTTGTCCAGATACACTCAGATGTAGTGGCTGGTTGGCATTGCAGAGTGTTTGTGTGTATGTGTGCATGTGTACAGAGCTGGGGTGAGAAGGTCAACCATCGCTACAGGAAAACGTCACAGAATTTTTTTTCTCTGTTTTCTTTTCTGTGTGAATTTCAGAAGACTTTTGAAAAAAGAAAAAGAGAACAAATTCTGTATCACCAAGATACTTATGTCCAGATGATATGAGCTCCCACCCACCTGTCTGAGGAAGATTCAGTAGTCTACCATTTTAAAAGGCTACAGATGTAAAAAGAACAGAAAGGCCTGCAAACCCTGTTCCTGCAGATGCTGCCTGCAAACCCTGTTCCTGCAGATGCTGCCAACTATCACCTCTGTTGACAATGTTTTGATCCCAAAGAGCTTCATGAGGTGAAAACATGTCGGCACAGCGGCTTCACAGGGGACGATGTTCCAAAGAAACGAAACGCCAACCAACGTGACATGTCGGTTCACCATGAACATGGAATAAAATACACAGATGACCACCATGCAATGGTTAATGTGCGCAGCTCGACTGCACTGCACTCGGCTTGGAACGTGACAATGTTTCTGACTTGTTGACCTGACCTCCAAGCGAGGCTGGAAGGAAGCCCAGCCATGTCATCACTCAGCTGGGTAGTTTTCTGAATCGCCCCCTTGTACCCAGCTGTCAGACTGACATGGATATGCGTCCCAAATGCCACTATATTACCTATATAGTGCACTACTTTTAACCAGGGCCCTATGGCACTTTATAGGGATTATGGTACCATTTGGGACGCTCCCATAGAAATGCTTGGCTCATTCATTGGCAGAGAATTACCAGTCTATGAGGGGTACTGATGAACAGACACGGTAGACCCTCCTCTGACCAGTGCCAGTAATGGTGGGTCCCCCTAAAGGGGTCAATAGGAGCATAGCTCTTTTCTCTGTTCTGAATATCATTTGAGGAGACTATATAAATGGTAGCCTACTGAATCAAATAAACTGAAAGCCTATGTTCAGATGTTCTAATGTTCTGTGTTCTGATGTCCTATGTTCTGATGTCCTATGTTCTGATGTCCTGTGTTCTGATGTTCTATGTTCTGTGTTCTGATGTCCTATGTTCTGATGTTCTATGTTCTGATGTTCTGTGTTCTGATGTCCTATGTTCTGATGTCCTATGCTCTGATGTTCTATGTTCTGATGTTCTATGTTCTGTGTTCTGATGTCATATGTTCTGATGTTCTATGTTCTGTGTTCTGATGTCCTATGTTCTGATGTTCTATGTTCTGTGTTCTGATGTCCTATGTTCTGATGTTCTGATTCCTGATGTTTTGATGTCCTATGTTCTGTGTTCTGATGTCCTATGTTCTGATGTTCTGATTTCTGATGTTCTGATGTCCTATGTTCTGGTGTTCTGATGTTCTGTGTTCTGATGTCCTGTGTTCTGATGTCCTATGTTCTGATGTTCTGATTTCTGATGTTCTGATGTCCTATGTTCTGATGTTCTGATGTTCTGATGTCCTATGTTCTGATGTTCTGATGTTCTGATGTCCTATGTTCTGATGTTCTGATGTTCTGATTTCTGATGTTCTGATGTCCTATGTTCTGATGTTCTGATGTCCTGTGTTCTGATGTCCTATGTTCTGATGTTCTGATGTCCTGTGTTCTGATGTCCTATGTTCTGATGTTCTGATGTCCTATGTTCTGATGTTCTGATGTCCTATGTTCTGATGTTCTGATGTCCTATGTTCTGATGTTCTGTGTTCTGATGTCCTATGTTCTGATGTCCTATGTTCTGGGACATGTTTCGTATTGCGTCAGATGGGAATATTGACGAATACGCTGATTCGGTGTGCGAGTTCATTAGAACGTGCGTCGAAGATGTCGTTCCCATAGCAACGATAAAAACATTCCCTAACCAGAAACCGTGGATTGATGGCAGCATTCGCGTGAAACTGAAAGCGCGAACCACTGCTTTTAATCAGGGCAAGGTGTCTGGCAACATGACTGAATACAAACAGTGCAGCTATTCCCTCCGTAAGGCTATCAAACAAGCTAAGCGTCAGTACAGAGACAAAGTGGAATCTCAATTCAATGGCTCAGACACAAGAGGCATGTGGCAGGGTCTACAGTCAATCACGGACTACAAGATGAAATCCAGCCCAGTCACGGACCAGGATGTCTTGCTCCCAGGCAGACTAAATAACTTTTTTGCCCGCTTTGAGGACAATACAGTGCCACTGACACGGCCTGCAACGGAAACATGCGGTCTCTCCTTCACTGCAGCCGAGGTGAGTAAGACATTTAAACGTGTTAACCCTCGCAAGGCTGCAGGCCCAGACTGTCATGCAGGTGAATGAGGACCCAAAAGCGACTTGGCGAAAACAGAGTCTTTAATCCAGTAAAGTAATTCTACAAACATAAGACATAATTCCACTCGTAATGACGAGAACAGACTGGAGACTCGATCAAGAACTGCAGGTTGCCTCGGGAAGGCACTTGAACCTAGCAGACTCAGACACCTGCTCTCCACGCAGCATCTGAGGGAAACACGACACGACAGGGCGATACACAGACACAGCACGGTGAACAATAGACAAGGATCCGACAGGGCAGGAACGGAAAACAAGGAGAGAAATAGGGACTCTAATCAGGGAAAAGAATAGGGAACAGGTGTGGGAAGACTAAATGATTGATTAGGGGAATAGGAACAGCTGGGAGCAGGAACGGAACGATAGAGAGAAGAGAGAGAGGAAGGGAGAGAGAAAAAGGGGAACGAACCTAAAAAGACCAGCAGGGGGAAAATGAACAGAGGGAAAAGCCAAAATGACAAGACAATCTAAGACAAAACATGACACAGACGGCATCCCCAGCCGCGCCCTCCGAGCATGCGCAGACCAGCTGGCCGGTGTGTTTACGGACATATTCAATCAATCCCTATACCAGTCTGCTGTTCCCACATGCTTCAAGAGGGCCACCATTGTTCCTGTTCCCAAGAAAGCTAAGGTAACTGAGCTAAACGACTACCGCCCCGTAGCACTCACTTCCGTCATCATGAAGTGCTTTGAGAGACTAGTCAAGGACCATATCACCTCCACCCTACCTGACACCCTAGACCCACTCCAATTTGCCTACCGCCCAAATAGGTCCACAGACGATGCAATCTCAACCACACTGCACACTGCCCTAACCCACCTGGACAAGAGGAATACCTATGTGAGAATGCTGTTCATCGACTACAGCTCGGCATTCAACAGCATAGTACCCTCCAAGCTCGTCATCAAGCTCGAGACCCTGGGTCTCGACCCCGCCCTGTGCAACTGGGTACTGGACTTCCTGACGGGCCGCCCCCAGGTGGTGAGGGTAGGCAACAACATCTCCTCCCCGCTGATCCTCAACACGGGGGCCCCACAAGGGTGCGTTCTGAGCCTTCTCCTGTACTCCCTGTTCACCCACGACTGCGTGGTCACGCACGCCTCCAACTCAATCATCAAGTTTGCGGACGACACAACAGTGGTAGGCTTGATTACCAACAACGACGAGACGGCCTACAGGGAGGAGGTGAGGGCCCTTGGAGTGTGGTGTCAGGAAAATAACCTCACACTCAACGTCAACAAAACTAAGGAGATGATTGTGGACTTCAGGAAACAGCAGAGGGAACACCCCCCTATCCACATCGATGGAACAGTAGTGGAGAGGGTAGCTAGTTTTAAGTTCCTCGGCATACACATCACAGACAAACTGAATTGGTCCACTCACACTGACAGCGTCGTGAAGAAGGCGCAGCAGCGCCTATTCAACCTCAGGAGGCTGAAGAAATTCGGCTTGTCACCAAAAGCACTCACAAACTTCTACAGATGCACAATCGAGAGCATCCTGGCGGGCTGTATCACCGCCTGGTACGGCAACTGCTCCGCCCTCAACCGTAAGGCTCTCCAGAGGGTAGTGAGGACTGCACAACGCATCACCGGGGCAAACTACCTGCCCTCCAGGACACCTACACCACCCGTTGTTACAGGAAGGCCATAAAGATCATCAAGGACATCAACCACCCGAACCACTGCCTGTTCACCCCGCTATCATCCAGAAGGCGAGGTCAGTACAGGTGCATCAAAGCTGGGACCGAGAGACTGAAAAACAGCTTCTATCTCAAGGCCATCAGACTGTTAAATAGCCACCACTAACATTGAGTGGCTGCTGCCAACACACTGTCATTGACACTGACCCAACTCCAGCCATTTTAATAATGGGAATTGATGGGAAATGATGTAAATATATCACTAGCCACTTTAAACAATGCTACCTTATATAATGTTACTTACCCTACATTATTCATCTCATATGCATATGTATATACTGTACTCTACAACATCGACTGCATCCTTATGTAACACATGTATCACTAGCCACTTTAACTATGCCACTTTGTTTACTTTGTCTACACACTCATCTCATATGTATATACTGTACTCGATACCATCTACTGTATGCTGCTCTGTACCATCACTCATTCATATATCCTTATGTACATGTTCCTTATCCCCTTACACTGTGTATAAGACAGTAGTTTTGGAATTGTTAGTTAGATTACTTGTTGGTTATCACTGCATTGTCGGAACTAGAAGCACAAGCATTTCGCTACACTCGCATTAACATCTGCTAACCATGTGTATGTGACAAATAAAATTTGATTTGATTTGATTTGATTTGATGTCCTATGTTCTGATGTCCTATGTTCTGATGTTCTGTGTTCTGATGTCCTATGTTCTGATGTCCTATGTTCTGATGTCCTATGTTCTGATGTCCTATGTTCTGATGTCCTGTGTTCTGATGTCCTATGTTCTGATGTCCTATGTTCTGATGTCCTATGTTCTGATGTTCTGTGTTCTGATGTCCTATGTTCTGATGTCCTATGTTCTGATGTCCTATGTTCTGATGTCCTGTGTTCTGATGTCCTATGTTCTGATGTCCTATGTTCTGATGTTCTGTGTTCTGATGTCCTGTGTTCTGATGTCCTATGTTCTGATGTTCTGATTTCTGATGTTCTGATGTCCTATGTTCTGATGTTCTGTGTTCTGATGTCCTATGTTCTGATGTTCTGATTTCTGATGTTCTGATGTTCTGTGTTCTGATGTCCTATGTTCTGATGTTCTGATTTCTGATGTTCTGATGTTCTGTGTTCTGATGTCCTATGTTCTGATGTTCTGATTTCTGATGTTCTGATGTTCTGATGTCCTATGTTCTGATGTCCTGTGTTCTGATGTCCTGTGTTCTGATGTCCTATGTTCTGATGTCCTATGTTCTGATGTTCTGTGTTCTGATGTCCTGTGTTCTGATGTCCTATGTTCTGATGTTCTGATTTCTGATGTTCTGATGTCCTATGTTCTGATGTTCTGTGTTCTGATGTCCTATGTTCTGATGTTCTGATTTCTGATGTTCTGTGTTCTGATGTCCTATGTTCTGTGTTCTGATGTTCTATGTTCTGATGTTCTGATGTCCTATATTCTGATGTCCTATGTTTTATGTTCTGATGTCCTATATTCTGATGTCCTATGTTTTATGTTCTAATGTCCTATGTTTTATGTTCTGATGTTCTGATGTCCTATGTTCTGATGTCCTATGTTCTGATGTCCTATGTTTTATGTTCTGATGTCCTATGTTTTATGTTCTGATGTCCTATGTTTTATGTTCTGATGTCCTATGTTCTGATGTCCTATGTTCTGATGTCCTATGTTTTATGTTCTGATGTCCTATGTTCTGATGTCCTATGTTCTGATGTCCTATGTTCTGATGTCCTATGTTCTGATGTCCTATGTTCTGATGTCCTATGTTTTATGTTCTGATGTCCTGATGTCCTATGTTTTATGTTCTGATGTCCTATGTTTTATGTTCTGATGTCCTATGTTTTATGTTCTGATGTCCTATGTTTTATGTTCTGATGTCCTATGTTTTATGTTCTGATGTCCTATGTTTTATGTCCTGATGTCCTATGTTTTATGTTCTGATGTCCTATGTTTTATGTTCTGATGTTTTATGTTCTGATGTCCTGATGTCCTATGTTTTATGTTCTGATGTCCTATGTTTTATGTTCTGATGTCCTATGTTTTATGTTCTGATGTCCTATGTTTTATGTTCTAATTCTGATGTCCTATGTTTTATGTTCTAATGTCCTGATGTCCTATGTTTTATGTTCTAATGTCCTGATGTCCTATGTTTTATGTTCTAATGTCCTGATGTCCTATGTTTTATGTTCTAATGTCCTGATGTCCTATGTTTTATGTTCTGATGTTTTATGTCCTGATGTCCTATGTTTTATGTCCTGATGTCCTATGTTTTATGTTCTGATGGTTTATGTTCTGATGTCCTATGTTTTATGTCCTGATGTCCTATGTTTTATGTCCTGATGTCCTATGTTTTATGTTCTGATGGTTTATGTTCTGATGTCCTATGTTTTATGTCCTGATGTCCTATGTTTTATGTCCTGATGTCCTATGTTTTATGTCCTGATGTCCTATGTTTTATGTTCTGATGTCCTATGTTTTATGTCCTGATGTCCTATGTTTTATATTCTGATGGTTTATGTTCTGATGTCCTATGTTTTATGTTCTGATGTTTTATGTTCTGATGTCCTATGTTTTATGTCCTGATGTCCTATGTTTTATGTTCTGATGTCCTATGTTTTATGTCCTTTTATGTTTTATGTCTGATGTCCTATGTTTTATGTTCTGATGTCCTATGTTTTATGTCTTGATGTCCTATGTTTTATGTCCTGATGTCCTATGTTTTATGTCCTGATGTCCTATGTTTTATGTCCTGATGTCCTGATGTCCTATGTTTTATGTCTTGATGTCCTATGTTTTATGTCCTGATGTCCTGATGTCCTATGTTTTATGTCCTGATGTCCTATGTTTTATGTCCTGATGTCCTATGTTTTATGTTCTGATGTCCTGATGTCCTATGTTTTATGTTCTGATGTCCTATGTTTTATGTCCTGATGTCCTATGTTTTATGTTCTGATGTCCTATGTTTTATGTTCTGATGTCCTATGTTTTATGTCCTGATGTCCTATGTTTTATGTTCTAATGTCCTGATGTCCTATGTTTTATGTTCTAATGTCCTGATGTCCTATGTTTTATGTTCTAATGTCCTGATGTCCTATGTTTTATGTTCTAATGTCCTGATGTCCTATGTTTTATGTTCTGATGTTTTATGTCCTGATGTCCTATGTTTTATGTCCTGATGTCCTATGTTTTATGTCTGATGTCCTATGTTTTATGTTCTGATGTTTTATGTCCTGATGTCTATGTTTTATGTCCTGATGTCCTATGTTTTATGTCCTGATGTCCTATGTTTTATGTTCTGATGTCCTATGTTTTATGTCCTGATGTCCTATGTTTTATGTTCTGATGGTTTATGTTCTGATGTCCTATGTTTTATGTTCTGATGTTTTATGTTCTGATGTCCTATGTTTTATGTTCTAATGTCCTGATGTCCTATGTTTTATGTTCTAATGTCCTGATGTCCTATGTTTTATGTTCTAATGTCCTGATGTCCTATGTTTTATGTTCTGATGTTTTATGTCCTGATGTCCTATGTTTTATGTCCTGATGTCCTATGTTTTATGTCCTGATGTCCTATGTTTTATGTTCTGATGTTTTATGTCCTGATGTCCTATGTTTTATGTCCTGATGTCCTATGTTTTATGTCCTGATGTCCTATGTTTTATGTTCTGATGTCCTATGTTTTATGTCCTGATGTCCTATGTTTTATGTTCTGATGGTTTATGTTCTGATGTCCTATGTTTTATGTTCTGATGTTTTATGTTCTGATGTCCTATGTTTTATGTCCTGATGTCCTATGTTTTATGTCCTGATGTCCTATGTTTTATGTTCTGATGTCCTATGTTTTATGTCCTGATGTCCTGATGTCCTATGTTTTATGTCTTGATGTCCTATGTTTTATGTTCTGATGTTTTATGTCCTGATGTCCTATGTTTTATGTTCTGATGTCCTATGTTTTATGTCTGATGTCCTATGTTTTATGTTCTGATGTCCTATGTTTTATGTTCTGATGTCCTATGTTTTATGTTCTGATGTTTATGTTCTGATGTCCTATGTTTTCTGTTCTGATGTTTTATGTTCTGATGTCCTATGTTCTGATGTCCTATGTTCTGATGTCCTATGTTTTATGTCCTGATGTCCTGATGTCCTATGTTTTATGTCTTGATGATGTTTTATGTCCTGATGTCCTATGTTTTATGTCCTGATGTCCTATGTTTTATGTTCTGATGTCCTATGTTTTATGTTCCTGATGTCCTATGTTTTATGTCTATGTTTTATGTTCTGATGTCCTATGTTTTATGTTCTGATGTTTTATGTTCTGATGTCCTGATGTCCTATGTTTTATGTCCTGATGTCCTATGTTTTATGTTCTGATGTCCTATGTTTTATGTTCTGATGTCCTATGTTTTATGTTCTGATGTTTTATGTTCTGATGTCCTGATGTCCTATGTTTTATGTTCTGATGTCCTATGTTTTATGTCCTGATGTCCTATGTTTTATGTTCTAATGTCCTGATGTCCTATGTTTTATGTTCTAATGTCCTGATGTCCTATGTTTTATGTTCTAATGTCCTGATGTCCTATGTTTTATGTTCTAATGTCCTGATGTCCTATGTTTTATGTTCTAATGTCCTGATGTCCTATGTTTTATGTTCTAATGTCCTGATGTCCTATGTTTTATGTTCTGATGTTTTATGTCCTGATGTCCTATGTTTTATGTCCTGATGTCCTATGTTTTATGTTCTGATGTTTTATGTTCTGATGTCCTATGTTTTATGTCCTGATGTCCTATGTTTTATGTCCTGATGTCCTATGTTTTATGTTCTGATGGTTTTATGTTCTGATGTCCTATGTTTTATGTCCTGATGTCCTATGTTTTATGTTCTGATGGTTTATGTTCTGATGTCCTATGTTTTATGTTCTGATGTTTTATGTTCTGATGTCCTATGTTTTATGTCCTGATGTCCTATGTTTTATGTCCTGATGTCCTATGTTTTATGTCCTGATGTCCTATGTTTTATGTTCTGATGTCCTATGTTTTATGTCTTGATGTCCTATGTTTTATGTCCTGATGTCCTATGTTTTATGTCCTGATGTCCTATGTTTTATGTCCTGATGTCCTGATGTCCTATGTTTTATGTCTTGATGTCCTATGTTTTATGTCCTGATGTCCTATGTTTTATGTCCTGATGTCCCTGATGTCCTATGTTTTATGTCCTGATGTCCTGATGTCCTATGTTTTATGTTCTGATGTTTTATGTTTTATGTTCTGATGTTTTATGTTTTATGTTTTATGTTTTATGTTTTATGTTCTGATGTTTTATGTTTTATGTTCTGATGTTTTATGTTTTATGTTTGATGTTTTATGTTTTATGTTTATGTTCTGATGTTTTATGTCCTGATGTTTTATGTTTTATGTTCTGATGTTTTATGTTTTATGTTCTGATGTTTTATGTTCTGATGTTTTATGTTCTGATGTTTTATGTCCTGATGTCCTGATGTCCTATGTTTTATGTTCTGATGTTTTATGTTCTGATGTTTTATGTCCTGATGTCCTGTGTTTTATGTCCTGATGTCCTGATGTCCTATGTTTTATGTTCTGATGTCCTATGTTTTATGTTTTATGTTTTATGTTCTGATTCCTATGTTTTATGTCCTGATGTCCTATGTTTTATGTTCTGATGTTATGTTTTATGTCCTTTTATGTTCTGATGATGTTTTATGTCCTGATGTTTTATGTCCTTTTATGTTTTATGTTTCCTGATGTCCTATGTTTTATGTTCTGATGTCCTGTGTTTTATGTCCTGATTTATGTTTTATGTTTGATGTTTTATGTTTGATGTTTTATGTTCTGATGTTCTGATGTTTTATTTGATGTTTTATGTCCTGATGTGATTTATGTTTTATGTTCTGTGTCCTATGTTTTATGTCCTGATGTCCTATGTTTTATGTTCTTTTATGTTTTATGTTTGTCCTATGTTTTATGTTCTGATGTCCTATGTTTTATGTTTGATGTCCTATGTTTTATGTTCTGATGTCCTATGTTTTATGTCCTTTTATGTCCTATGTTTTATGTCCTGATTCCTGATGTCCTATGTTTTATGTTCTGATGTTTTATGTCCTGATTTATGTTTTATGTTCTGATGTTCTTTTATGTTTTATGTTCTATGTTTTATGTTCTGATGTTTTATGTCCTATGTTTTATGTTCTGATGTTTTATGTTCTGTGTTTTATGTCCTGATGTCCTATGTTTTATGTTCTGATGTCCTGATGTCCTATGTTTTATGTCCTGATGTCCTATGTTTTATGTTCTGATGTCCTATGTTTTATGTTCTGATGTCCTATGTTTTATGTTCTGATGTCCTATGTTTTGATGTCTGATGTCCTATGTTTTATGTTCTGATGTCCTATGTTTTATGTTCTGATGTCCTATGTTTTATGTTCTGATGTCCTATGTTTTATGTTCTGATGTCCTATGTTTTATGTTCTGATGTCCTATGTTTTATGTTCTGATGTCCTATGTTTTATGTTCTGATGTCCTATGTTTTATGTTCTGATGTTTTATGTTCTGATGTCCTATGTTTTATGTTCTGATGTCCTATGTTTTATGTTCTGATGTTTTATGTTCTGATGTCCTGATGTCCTATGTTTTATGTTCTGATGTCCTATGTTTTATGTTCTGATGTCTATGTTTTATGTTCTGATGTTTTATGTTCTGATGTGTCCTTTCCTATGTTTTATGTTCTGATATTCTGTTTTATGTTCTGATGTTTTATGTTCTGATATGTTCAGATGTTATGATGTTATGATGTTCTGTGTTCTGATCTATGTTCTGATGTTATCATGTTCTGATGTTCTAATGTTCTATTTTATGTGTTCTGATATTCTGTGTTCAGATGTTCAGATGTTATGATGCTCTGATGTTCTATGTTCTAATGTTCTATTTTATGTGTTGTAATTTTCTGTGTTCAAATGTTATGATCTGTGTTTTTTAAATATATTTTTTTAAACTAACAACCATACATAAACAAAACTGTGTTGTGTTCTATGTAGGTTCCTGTGGGCACAGAACCAGATGGTATGAACATATTGGGCCTGGTGCTCTTTGCCATGGTGTTCGGTGTGGCACTGAGGAAGCTGGGAGAGGAGGGGGAGGAGCTCATACGCTTCTTCAACGCTTTCAATGAAGCCACCATGGTGCTGGTGTCCTGGATCATGTGGTGAGTGACCTTAAACAACCCAGATCATGTGATTAGCCTCTCCTGGTCCCCAAGACTATTCCCAAGGGAAAACAAGAGGAGCTTCTGATGGCTCACTAGATAAAGTCTGTACTGTTTATTCCTTAAGAACTGCAGGAGGTGTTGTAGGCTGCTGACGCTATGCATTTGACACTGAAATGAGAAGCTACTTTTTGACTGGGAAGCTGCCTACTTATGTAGAATCAAATTAAATATTTAATTACATTTCTGATAAATGTTTTAGCTTTTACTTTCAAATAAATCTGCAGCAAAAATAGATATTCTGTTAGTCATCACCTCACCAAATGGTATACATTCTATATTTCTCCTACCTCAGGTACGTCCCGTTCGGCATCATGTTCCTGGTGGGTAGTAAGATAGTGGAGATGGAGGATGTGGTTCTGTTGGTGACCAGTCTGGGGAAATACATATTTGCCTCCGTCCTGGGTCATATCATCCACGGGGGGGTCATCCTGCCTCTCATCTACTTTGGGTTCACACACAAGAACCCCTTCAGCTTCCTGTCCGGCCTCATCACGCCCTTCACCACCGCCTTCGCCACCTGCTCCAGGTAGGCCTTTGTTACTGTATCCCTCCACCAGTCCAGGTACTATCCCTCCACCAGTCCAGGTACTATCCCTCCACTAGTCCAAGTACTATCCCTCCACCAGTCCAGGTACTATCCCTCCACCAGTCCAGGTACTATCCCTCCACCAGTCCAGGTATTATCCCTCCACCAGTCCAGGTACTATCCCTCCACCAGTCCAGGTACTATCCCTCCACCAGTCCAGGTACTATCCCTCCACTAGTCCTGGTACTATCCCTCCACTAGTCCAGGTACTATCCCTCCACCAGTCCATGTACTATCCCTCCACCAGTCCAGGTACTATCCCTCCACCAGTCCAGGTACTATCCCTCCACCAGTCCAGGTACTATCCCTCCACCAGTCCAGGTACTATCCCTCCACCTGATATCATTGGTTAATCACAAGAATGGCTTCATATCAAAGTCTACGTTGAGACCGAAGGAAGCAAGACTCTTTAAATTAAAGATCCAGGCAGCCTCTCATTTTAACAATAAATTGTCGAGGTCACCCCCTCTCCTGGGAGGGTGACCTTTTCGATACCGATATAACGTAGTGACGAAATCTAGTAGTTTTCTTCCAAAAAGTGGGCCGCAACTGGGTATACAATGCTCCGAGATTCGTTATTTTAATTCGTGTTTTGTTTTACCCACATCATTTTTACCACAAGGACAAGCTATACGATAAATACTGTCTTAGTGGAGCACGTGATAACACCTTTGATTGGGATCTGTTTCCCTGTTAGAAGGATCTACATTTGTAAGTGCCATTCCATTGAGCACAGCCATTACACTTGTAGTTTCCATCCAGTAGGGGTGCAAATAGACATTGTGCAAATAGACAAATAGACATTGAAGCCAGGTGTGATAAGACAAAGACAGAACAAATGGAAAATGAAAAGTGGATCGGCGGTGGCTAGAAAGCCGGTGACGCCGCCCGAACAAGGAGAGGGACCGACTTTGGCGGAAGTCGTGACAGTACCCCCCCTTGACACGCGTCTCCAGCAGCGCGCCGACACCGACCGGAGGACGAGGCGCAGGGCGATCCGGATGGAGACAGTGGAAATTCCGCAGCAGCGAAGCGTCCAAGACGTCCTCCACTGGCACCCAACATCTCTCCTACGGACCGTATCCATCCCACTCCACGAGGTACTGAAGGCCCCTCTCCCGATGCCTCGAGTCCAGGATGGCTCGAACAGCATACGCCGGGCCCCCTCGATGTCCAGAGGGGGCGGAGGAAACTCCCGCACCTCAGCTTCCAGGAGTGGACCAGCCACCACCGGCCTGAGGAGAGACGCATGGAACGAGGGATTAATGCGATAATCTGGGGGAAGCTGTAACCCATAACATACCTCGTTCAGTCTCCTCAGGACTTTAAATGGCCCCACAAACCGCGGACCCAGCCTCCGGCAGGGCTGGTGGAGGGGCAGGTTTCGGGTCGAACACCGGGGCCTCGCTGTGGTGGCGTTCGGCGCTCGCTTTTTGCCGCCTCATGGCCTGTTGTAGGTGCACATGGGCGGCGTCCCAGGTCTCCTCCGAGCACTTGAACCATTCGTACACCTCAGGAGCATTGATCTGGCTCTGATGCCATGGTGCCAGAACCGGCTGATAACCCAGTACGCACTGGAAAGGAGAGTGGTTAGTGGAGGAGTGGCGGAGTGAGTTTTGGGCCATCTGCCCAGGGGATGAACGTGGCCCACTCCCCCGGCCGGTCCTGGCAATATGACCGCAGAAACCTACCCACGTAATGATTTACTCTCTCAAACCTACCCGTTACTCTCAGGGTGAAAACCTGAGGTAAGGCTGACTGGGACCCCCAGACATTCTATGAACGCTCTCCAGACCCGGGACGTGAACTGGGGACCCCGATCAGAGATGTCCTCAGGCACCCCGTAGTGCCGGAAGACGTGAGTGAACAGGGCCTTCACAGTCTGTAGGGCCGTAGGGAGACCGGGCAGAGGAAGGAGACAGCAGAACTTAGAAAACCGATGCACAACGACCAGGATCGTGGTGTTGCCCTGTGAGGGAGGCAGATGCATCAGGAAGTCCGCCGACAGGTGCGACCACTGCCGTTGTGGAACCGGTAAGGGTTGTAATTTCCTTCTGGGCAGGTGCCTGGGAGCCTTGCACTGGGCGCACACTGAGCAGGAGAAAACATAAACCCTCACGTCCTTGGCCAAGGTAGGCCACCAGTACTTCCCACTAAGGCAACGCACCGTCCGACCGATGGCAGGATGACCAGAGGAGGGTGACGTATGGGCCCAATAGATCAAACGGTCGCGGACAGCAGATGGAACGTACAGGCGCCCAGCTGGACACTATGGGGAGTGGGCTCTGTGCGTAACGCCCGCTCGATGTCAGCGTCCAGCTCCCACACCACCGGTGCCACCAGGCAAGAGGCCGGAAGTATGGGAGTGTGATCCATGGAGCGCTGCTCTTTGTCATACATCCGGGACAGTGCATCTGTCTTTAGCGTTCTGGTCTGTAGGACAGAGTGAAAACAAAACAGGTAAAGAATATAGCCCACCTTGCCTGGCGAGGGTTCAGTCTCCTCGCCGCCCGGATGTACTCCAGATTGCGGTGGTCAGTCCAGATGAGAAAAGGGTGTTTTAGCCCCCTCAAGCCAATGTCTCCACGCCTTCAGAGCCTTGACTATAGCCAACAACTCCCGGTCCCCCACATCATAGTTTCGCTCTGCCGGGTTGAGCTTCTTTGAAAAGTAAGCACAGGGGCGGAGCTTTGGTGGCGTACCCGAGCGCTGAGGGAGCACAGCTCCTATCCCAGCCTCGGACACGTCCACCTCCACTATAAACACCAAAGAGGGATCCGGATGAGCCAGCACGGGAGCCGAGGTAAACAGAGCCTTCAGGCGACCAAAGCCCTGTCTGCCTCAGCCGACCACTACAGCCACACCGGTCCCCCCTTCAGCAGTGAGGTAATGGGAGCCGCTACCTGACCTAAACCCCAGATAAACCTCCGGTAGTATTTGGCAAACCCCAGAAACCACTGCACTTCCTTTACCGTTGTGGGAGTCGGCCAATTACACACGGCTGAAATGTGGTCACTCCCCATCTCCACCCCTGATGTGGAAATGCGGTACCCTATGAAGGAGACAGACTGTTTGAAGAACAGACATTTCTCAGCCTTGACGTACAGGTCATGTTCCAACAGTCGACCAAGCACCCTGCGCACCAGGGACACATGCTCGGTGCGTGTAGTGGAGTATATCAGGATGTTGTCGATATACACCACTACACCCTGCCCGTGCAGGTCCCGGAAAAATCTCGTCAACAAAGGCCAGGAAGACTGATTGAGCATTCATCAACCCCCACGGCATGACGAGCTACTCATAGTGCCCTGAGGTGGTACAAAATGCCGTCTTCCACTTGTCTCCCTCCCGGATACGCATCAGGTTGTAAGCGCTCCTGAGATCCAATTGTGTGAAGAAGCGCCCTGTGCAATGACTCTATCGCAGTGGTGATGAGAGGCAGCGGGTAGCTGTACCTCACTGTGATCTGATTGATCCCTCGATAGTCAATACACGGGCGCAGACCCCCATCCTTCTTCTAGGCGCAGACCCCCATCCTTCTTCTGGGCGCAGACCTCCATCCTTCTTCTGGGCGCAGACCTCCATCCTTCATCAGACTCCCATCCTCTTCTTCTGGGCGCAGACCCCATCCTTCTTCTGGGCACAGACCCCATCCTTCTTCTGGGCGCAGACCTCCATCCTTCTTCTGGGCGCAGACCCCCATCCTTCTTCTGGGCGCAGACCTCCATCTTCTGGGCGCAGACCCCCATCTTCTGGGCGCAGACCCCCCATCCTTCTTCTGGGCGCAGACCTCCATCCTTCTTCTGGGCGCAGACCTCCATCCTTCTTCTGGGCGCAGACCCCCATCCTTCTTCTGGGCACAGACCTCCATCCTTCTTCTGGGCGCAGACCTCCATCCTTCTTCTGGGCGCAGACCTCCATCCTTCTTCTGGGCGCAGACCTCCATCCTTCTTCTGGGCGCAGACCTCCATCCTTCTTCTGGGCGCAGACCTCCATTCTTCTTCTGGGCGCAGACCTCCATCCTTCTTCTGGGCGCAGACCTCCATCCTTCTTCTGGGCGCAGACCCCCATCCTTCTTCTGGGCGCAGACCTCCATCCTTCTTCTTCACAAAAAAGAAACTCGAGGAGGCGGGTGAAGTGGAGGGCTAAATGTATCCCTGCTCCACGGATTCGGAGACATATGTTTACATAGTCACCGTATCTTCCTGTGACAGAGGATACATGTGACTCTGTTAGAGTTGCGTAAATTCGATTCTGGTATCAGGATAAATATAACAATGAGTCACCGATTGTATACTATGTATGTTTTATTAGCTAAGTAATAAATGGCAAATGCAACTTTCGTATGTACGGGCTCACAGTAATACCACACAGGGCAGAACAGGGAGCTGACAGGATGTACGTAAACAGTTGTTCTTATACTGTGATGGACATAGTTCCAACCCGTCTGTTGGCCTATCACAGTAGAGGCTGGGCGTGGTTTAAACTTGCTCAGCCTATCGCAGGCGCTCAGGCGGGTCCCCGCCTCTTGGCGCTTCTTGGAGTCCTCCCTCCATCGATGTATAGATTCTTACTGTTCTGGTATCGCAGCCTAGTTATAACAGTTGCTCAGTTCCTGCTATTGTGTTGTTCAGTATTTTTCCATCTCAGTTAAAAACCACCCTTCCCTATCACAACTTTGTAAGATACAGCAAGTCATGCCATGTGCTCAATATTGTTACATACAAACACAAGGACAAAGCATCTGCTGGGCTGTTATCTACGGTTTTGCAACATGCAGGTCACACCATGTTACTCAGTTCTTGTCACACACAAACAGGCAAGTAGATGTAGCAAGCAGTTGTTTACTCTCATGATGATGCTCAAGTGCACAAATGCAGATACACACAGCCAACATCAGATAATATTTAATCATATATATATATGGTAATGGCTATAATGTAAAACACAGGATCCCACAACTCCTGGGAAGTACTGCGTCTACCAGGAGATTTATCGCACAATCCCCCCGTCGATGAGATCGTAATTTAGTCGCCCTCTTCTTATAGAAGGCGAGAGCCAAATCGGCATATTCTGAGGGGATGTGCATGGTGGAGACCTGGTCTGTGCTTTCCAACGTAGTCGCACCGATGGAAACCACCCACACACCTCCCTGAGCACTCATGTGACCACCCCGTGAGAGCCCTCTGTTGCCCCGAAATAGTGGGGTCATGACAGGCCAACCAGGGTAGGCCCAGCACCACGGGAAACGCAGGAGAATCAATAAGGAAGAGGCTGATTCTCTCTTCATGACCCTCCTGCATAACCATGTCCAGTGGAGCGGTGGCCTCCCTAATCAGCCCTGACCCTAGTGGTCGACTATCTTCGGCATGCACAGTGAAGGGCATATCCACAGGAACAAGGGGAATCCCTAAACTAGGAGCAAATGAATAATCAATAAAATTCCCAGCTGCGCCTGAATCTACTAGGGCCTTATGCTGGGAATGCGGGGAAAACTCAGGAAATGAAATAAACACATACATGTGAGCAACAGGGGCTCTGGGAGAGCCTGGTGCCAACTCCCTGAGGAACCCCCCCCCAGCACCGACCAGCAGTGTGCCCTCTCTTCGGCCACAGATGGTACAGGGAATGGCCCCTCCTCTGGTCACCCCAAGTGCAGCACCTCCCAGCTCCACGGGCATCGGAGCGGAGGTGCTGGGGTGCTGGGGGATGGAACTGACAGGTCCCGATCCAGACGTCCGCGGGCAGTCAGCAGGTTTTCCAGCCGGATGGACCTGTCCACCAGCTGGTCCAATGTGGGGGTGGTGTCTCGGCAGGCCAACTCCCGGCAGACGTCCTTGCGCAGACTGCACCTGTAGTGATTGATCAGGGCCTTGTCGCTCCATCCCGCGCTGGCGGCCAGGGTCCGGAAGACCAAGGCGAAATCCTGCTCGCTCCTCGTCCCCTGCCTCAGGTGGGACAAACGCTCTGCATAATGGTCCAACGCCGCGTCTCCCTCACTCCATACGGAGTTGGCTCACTCCAGGGCTTTGCCTGAGGGGCGGGAGACGACGGTGGACACACTCTCACGCCCCGAAGGAGCCGGGTAGACGGTCGCCAGGTGGAGCTCCAGCTGTAGTAGAAACCCCTGGCATCCGGCAGCAGTCCCATCATACTCCCTCGGGACCGAGAGTCGAATCCCGCTGGCACCAGGTGGAAGAGGGGTGGACAGTGGCACCTGTTGTAGTGGGGGGCGGTGGTGAAGGTCCTGGAAAACCTCCTTCTCTCTCCCAACGATCCATCGTCTACAGCAAGCAATCCATGGCTGTGCCCAGACGTTGCAACATGGTCGCATGCTGCTGAACTCGCTCATCCACTGCAAATGGTAGGGCGTCTGCTCCTGCTGACTCCCTTCTTCGGGTGAGTGACTCTGTAAGGGTGTGTTGCTGGTGTGGAGAATTAGGCGCAGGACAGCAAATATGAGTAATCAACATTACTTTGTACATTTGTCATTTTGAGTAAAAGTACATCACGAGCACACCACGACGGACCGAAAATACAATAAACAATAACTCACAAATACAACACGGGGAACAGAGGGTTAAATAATAAACAAGTAATTGATTGAGTGAAGCCAGGTGTGATAAGACAAAGACAGAACAAATGGAAAATGAAAAGTGGATCGGCGGTGGCTAGAAAGCCGGTGACGTCGACCGCCGAATGCCGCCCCAACAAGGAGAGGGACTGACTTTGGCGGATGTCGTGACACGAAATCGGATTGTTTTTTGCAAATTCTTTTGAATCGACAGAATTGGCTGTAGGGCAAACTGTTTTTCAAGGGAAGTGGGTGACAACTATCTGCCCTCAACAAACTGTTACGATCAGTAGGTGTCCTGTAAAGATCAGCGGGTTCCTGTAAAGATCAGCGGGTTCCTGTAAAGATCAGTGGGTTCCTGTAAAGATCAGTGGGTTCCTGTAAAGATCAGTAGGTGTCCTGTAAAGATCAGTAGGTGTCCTGTAAAGATCAGTGGGTTCCTGTAAAGATCAGTGGGTTCCTGTAAAGATCAGTAGGTGTCCTGTAAAGATCAGTAGGTGTCCTGTAAAGATCAGCGGGTTCCTGTAAAGATCAGTGGGTTCCTGTAAAGATCAGTGGGTTCCTGTAAAGATCAGTGGGTTCCTGTAAAGATCAGTAGGTGTCCTGTAAAGATCAGTGGGTTCCTGTAAAGATCAGTGGGTTTCCTGTAAAGATCAGCGGGTTCCTGTAAAGATCAGTGGGTTCCTGTAAAGATCAGTGGGTTCCTGTAAAGATCAGTGGGTTCCTGTAAAGATCAGTAGGTGTCCTGTAAAGATCAGTAGGTGTCCTGTAAAGATCAGTGGGTTCCTGTAAAGATCAGTGGGTTCCTGTAAAGATCAGTGGGTTCCTGTAAAGATCAGTAGGTGTCCTGTAAAGATCAGTAGGTGTCCTGTAAAGATCAGCGGGTTCCTGTAAAGATCAGTGGGTTCCTGTAAAGATCAGTGGGTTCCTGTAAAGATCAGTAGGTGTCCTGTAAAGATCAGTGGGTTCCTGTAAAGATCAGTGGGTTTCCTGTAAAGATCAGTGGGTTCCTGTAAAGATCAGTGGGTTCCTGTAAAGATCAGTAGGTGTCCTGTAAAGATCAGTGGGTTCCTGTAAAGATCATTGGGTTCCTGTAAAGATCAGTGGGTTCCTGTAAAGATCAGTGGGTTCCTGTAAAGATCAGTGGGTTCCTGTAAAGATCAGTGGGTTTCCTGTAAAGATCAGTGTATAGAACATTATCCTCACACAGGATCAGAAGATCAAAGAAACTGATCTGACGTGTATCAGATTACATAGTACATCTCAGATGCTCAGAACAAGAGTTAAGAAAAGCATGGAATGCCTGGAGCTCTTTTGCATCACCCCTCTATAGAACAAAAATATCAGCAATATACCGTTTCCAAATAATGATGTTAGGCAATATTTTTTTTTGGAGTGGATTAAAAATGGACTGTTTCTCCATGTAACCCACATACAAATTAGCATAGTTAGGAGCCATGGAGAATTCCATAGCAGTACCCTTTGTCTGAATAAAAATATGATTTAGAAACATGAAGTAGTTGTGTGTGAGTACTATTTCAACCAATGTTATATTATAATGCATGCACTGGAAGGTAGTTAGGGTCACGTTGAGGAAGAAAATGTTCCATAGCTTCAATACCGCCCTCGTGTGGAATATTCGTGTATAACTCAACATCAAAAGTAGCTAACAAAGTATTACCAGGGAGAGGATCAAGAGATTTAATAATTGAGACCATACTGCTGGTGTCCTTTACAAAGGAGGGGAGCTGTTCTGAGATCATATTGCTGGTGTCCTTTACAAAAGAGGGGAGCTGTTCTGAGCTGCTGGTGTCCTTTATAAAGTAGGGGAGCTGTTCTGAGATCATTGCTGGTGTCCTTTACAAAAGGGAGCTGTTCTGAGATCATATTGCTGGTGTCCTTTACAAAAGAGGGGGGCTGTTCTGAGGTCATACTGCTGGTGTCCTTTACAAAGCAAGGAGACATGGGCAGGGCTCAATATCTTGCTTGATAAATTGAAGACACTCAGTCTCAGGGTTCTGGGACCGGGTGAACGGTCTCCCCTGCCTCTGGTAGTCGTTTCTTCTTACCCCGTCGGGAGCGGCATCTCGTCGGTGCGCGTGTCCACGGCCACCTCCGCCCTTCCGCCACTGGAAGCAGATGAGGCGCTGGTTGTAGTGTTGGTCAGACGGGCTGGATAGAAGGAAGCGGCATCCCTCCTGCGTCTGTCATGGAGAGGAGGAGCAGGACCTCGTCAGGGTTTCTCCAGAAGTAGACTTTATCCTCGGCCTTGTCTTTTTTGTCGTGGTTGAATATCTTGATTTTAAGTTCCTTTATTTCTGTAGACAACTTGTCCTGGAGCGCTCGGTTAGTTGGCATCAGTTCATTGAATATACCATCATCATTAACGGCTCCTTGCAGAGCTGTGCGTTTCTCTTCAATCGTGTTATCCATTTCAATCAAATGTTTTTTCAACTGCTCAACAATTATCTTATCATGCTCCCTTTGGCTGTATTCAAAGTGATCTTGTTTGGGTCTTTGACCAGTGTCAGGAAAAGAATTATCATTCCACATCGTTTAAGAGCTTTTTTGCATAGGATTCAAATCGGCTCAAACACACAAAGCAGCCAATCAGCGTACAGACAGTAATAAACATGAACAAACCAGTATGACCTGATTACCCAGTAAATCCCTCCACCTCTATGAACCCAGTGTGACCTGATTACCCAGTAAATCCCTCCACCTCTATGAACCCAGT